>NC_061120.1:73350195-73650195 GCF_002878395.1 Capsicum annuum | reverse complement strand
CTTGATAGGACACTTGTCCAATGATATTTCAGCCCTAATCATCACTCATCTATAAAAGGAAAAATATGCTTCCTCATCAAATTGTTTTTGCAAATATTTGAAAGCTAAAGAGAGGAAAAGGGAAAAAAACTCATGTTTAGCTCAAGTCCTTATTTTTGTGTGCTAAATTAGAGAGTGTCTTGAGTCAGATATGATTTGTTATTGAACTACTCATGCTATAAGATTAGATTTATATTTTATTGAAAGGAGTTCTTAAGTAGAGTTGCCTAAGCTTTTTGATGGTTAAAGTTAACCAGTTGCTGAGTGAAACTTGGAAGAGGTGTTAAGTGTGCTTGTAATAGAGGTATTTCAAGCAAGAGGAACTAAGAGTTAGGTTCACAGTATAGTCTATAATCAAGAGTTTTGTTATAGTGGATTGTTTTGAGCTTATGAGGGCCAGCCATGTTTTTTTCTTCCTTGAGCAAGGAGGTTTCCACGTTAAACCTTTGTGTTATTTATTTCCTACAACCCCTTTAGTTTTACAGCACTTTATTATTACTTTACTTTGCCTTTTCCTAAGATTGACTTTGAGGGACCTGTTACCCTACTGTGTGATGAAACTGATAAGGGTTCCAACGGATTTTATTTCTATGTTATGCTTTCATGTTGATTGATTACTATTGATTTAGGAATGGGTTTTGCTTATCTAAATTAATCTCATATTTCACCATTCTTACTCTAGTTGAGCTTGAACAAGAAGACTGGAGTGGGTGTTGCCCATCTGCCTCTATTAGTGCTTGACAGAGCTAATTAAGGCATGGAAAGATAAATTTAGCATGATTTGGGTGGTATGACCCATATTATGGAATTTGATGCTAGAGATAGCCAAATCCTAGTGTATCCCAACATTGGTTTTATACTTCACACTTCTAAGCTTTGTTTGATAGAACAAGTAAGGACTAAACTCTCAATGGTCGACGGACATTAGTGGATGATATTTAATCCAAGGATAATTTACTAGATCCATGATTGAGTTCGGAGCAGTTATTTGAATATGAAATCTCATTGATAGACTTGATTCCAGTGTCATATACCTTATCTTCCATCATTGTGGCATTGATCAATTGTTCATATTTTAGATTGACTCTATCTGTGTTTACTTTTATTACCAACCCCCAACCCCAAATACTTGTATCTTAGTTTTGAATTTAAAAAGTAACTTTTATTTTGAGCTCACTCGATCATCATTCACATTGTTCCTTGTGGATTCGAACCTGACTCTTTGTTGGGTAAATATATTGACAACGTCCTCTACACCTATTCAAGAGCATAATCTAAGTTTTATCAAAGATCCATAAATCGATGAAATGCAATAATGATGCTAATGTTAATGATGTGATATGATTGATGTTATCACATAACCTCTATATATACCTACTGAGCCTTAGTGCTTCCAGGTAGGATCCATAGGTGGTTCGCAACCCATATACTTTCTCAATACTTATCACAATCTACATATCCAAGTCTCCTCTACCACTTATGGGCTACGACAAATGATTTTGTAAAGTGTGTCTCATTTTTGTCAAAAAATAATATTTCAATAATATACTAATATCTCATGAATGTATGTATGCTATGGGGATGTAATGCTCATAATCAAACAAGTATGAACATCTCAAATCCATTCAATACATATCCATGATTTTGCCTAAGCAAATTACCATTACAGTAATGAGACAAGTAAGACATCATTAATATCACCTTAAATCTAAGTTGGGTATTTCTATCACGAAAAAAGCAACAAAATGCATACACTAAGCCAATAACATCACATAATGCCCCCATATGGGAAATATGCAGTAAATATCATCTCAAGCCACCAACAACAACAATATAAGCCTCCACACAGGCACACAACAACAATAATATCACTGAAATATTGTTTACATTATTATTATCAATAACCATATCATACTTTTTCATAAATATTTGCTACCTAACTGGTCTAAGGAAAGTTAAGTCATAACCTACCTTGGAATGACAAATATAGAATCCACGCCCAAAGCCCTTCAACATGGTGCTTTCCCTTCTAGAACGACTTCAAAATAAACTAAAATATACAAATATAGAATCTATGCATCAAAAAGCTAATGATACCCGTATTTTCCACAGTCAAGTCAGGGACAAAATGGACCCCCGAAACATGTTACAAAGTAAAAGGGTAAAAACAAAATATTTGTTTAGAAAAACCATAACCGTTATTAAAGGAATCCATAGGAGAAAACCCAAATAAAATGGGTTAAAATTGAACTTAATTGAAAGAAATCCGTTAAAATTGAACTTAATTGAAAGAAATCCTTTCTTAGGCATTCCGAGCCAAAATTCCCAAATTCGCATTTTGAAAATCATAATTTAACGATTATTAAATGACAATAATCAAAGAAAAATAATTGAAATAGTTATATGGAGTTTACCAAAGATTGAAAATATAAGAACTAGACCAAAAATCTATTAACTTGGAGCTCAGATTCTCAAAAATGATAGAATAACTAGAAAACTAAATTTTTATAATTGTCAAGCTATGACCACTTTAAGCGGTTATCGCTTAAGCATGGTTAACAATTTTAGTGGTCCATCCCAATAGAGGTTTCCACTTTAGTAGTAGTCACCCGAGCTACCAATATTTGCTAAAGCAACACATGGGCTACTAAAACGGTCCCCTGCCGCTAAAGAAGTGACTGCTAAAACGGTCTTGTACGCTTTAGCGGTGGTCACCCTAGATGCCAGTGTTACTTAAGCGGCACATGCACCACTTTAGTGGCTACCTCTTTAGCATTCCTATGACTGCTAAAGCAGAAACACTAGAAACCAACTGCATTGGCAACCTCGCTAAGTTGCAAAGCTATCGACCAAGCATTTAGAATTCATTTGGAATCCAGTGAAGGAAAATTTAATATGCTACTAGACTAAATTCGACATCTCAGGCTCAATGGAAAAATCAAATTTTTAAAAAGACTTAGTTTTCATAAAATTGACCCCCGATACCCAATTTCACAAATTTTTGAACCAAGGGTCAAAATGAGATTAAAAATCCATAATACTAAACAAACCATGCAATCAACCGAAATCAACATTACAGATCTGCTGGCACAGTCTATTTTTCTTTCTGACACTAATCAAATACAAAGCAATACCTCCAAATAAAGGATAAGTAGTCACTGTCAAGTATAATAACCCAACTAGGTTAGGGTCGAACACATAGGGAAGACGTGGATTTATATCTCTAGTTTGCTGAACTCAACAAGCTAAACGGAAAGTAAATAGGGGTGTGTTATGTAATCTCAATGAAGTAGAAAATCTTGAGTTTTGTTTTAATCTATTGGTGACAAACACAAGGATTTTGTTCCCCCTGGCTTCTCAACTTAGTAGGCTTATCGTACTTTATTGATCCAACCCAGTACCTTGTATATAGAATCTGATAAGTTATGTATCATCAATTGTGTTGTGGATTCATTAAAGAATTTCATCCTTTACCTTTTGATTCTCATGATGTTGCGGTACTAACCCTTATCCTAGATTCTATTTAACTATTACCTTTTGAGTCTCAAGTTATTAGATGATAGATAACCATCTTACATAGATAATACTGATTAGCCTAGATCGACGGATAATCTTTAATTTACTATCGTAATTATATTTTCCTAGTCACAACTCCTCTTGTGGAGTAAGTAATGATATTCTAGGTGGGATCTTACTATTTACAATTGCTAAGACATTTATTAAACCAAAGATAATATAATACATGCAATGATACTGGTTTATAACAACTTAGAACTTCCCCTACTTCATCAATATGTTAGTGTTCCCACAACCGTAGTTAAGGGCTTTAGATGCTCATGCTTATCAAACGATCAATAAAATTCATAAAGAAAAGTGTTAAACGATATCACAATGACCAACAAGTAAAATCCAAATGCAGCAACTGAATTATAAACCAAAATCAAGAACAAAGTAATCCCAAGATCAAATTTAAATCTTGGAATCAAATATAAGTTTGTAAGTGCTAAGAGTGCTTAACCTAACTATAAAATGTCAAAAGGGCATTTATAGGATATAAGGAAACCTTAAGAATAAAAACCCAAATGACAAAGGAAAATTGAGGTTGGTGGCCAATTACATAGGATACATACGGACTATATGTACCACATACAGACTGTATGTGGTCCTAAGTAAGTACCAGAACTCCTGTACAGCTCCTGCAACTCTCTAGACTTGGACCTCTGTCATATACTTTGGTCACATATGGACCATATGTACTACATATGAACTACATATTAAGTGACAGAGACTTTTTTTCCTACTTCTGAGCCTCTGGACTTCAAGTTTTTACACCTACTTTAGTCACCTACGCCTGGTAAGTGGAACATACACCTGGAAATGCCAAAGTAACTAGCCTAAAATTTCAATTTTTATCTTTTTCTTCAATTTAGCATCCAAAACCTCATTTCCTGCAAAACATACCTAATAAACATCATATCTCACAAACAACCTAAGAAACTTGCATGTTTTCATAGTATTAAGCATAAAAAAGTGCTATAAATCCACAACACATGAACAACCTCAACTTAGAATATTTGTATGTCCTCAGGTAACACAAGAAAATAAATCAAAAACACGACGCTTAACTAGGAATATCTAAGTTATCTAAGGTAGTCAATCATTACTTTAAGCACAAACACATTACCCCCTCCCATACGAATAATTCAAAGCCAACTGTGTGTATATATAAATCTTAACAGTGGGACACAATGGAATGAAGGTATAGAAATTACATCAGCAACAAATAAATATGCATATATACAAGTTACACTACCCAAACAAGTAAGCAGCTAGCAATACAACCTATGTGTCCTCACAACAAAGAAGTCCCACTTACTCATATGGAATAATGTATGTCAATGCAGGGATGGTCAAGAGACACTTATGCTCAAAAGAAAAGTTCTACCAATGCACATCAAGTACCATAGGCCTACCCTTATTTTCTTTACCTTGGTTTTTATAAAATTAAGTTAGGATCACTATAGGACATTATTCGGCTTGTAATGTAGGCTTGGAGGGTTGGTATGGCATATATAGATATCAAATGACTAAGCCTCCTTAGCACTACACTAACTTTGGGGTCCACACTTTACCCAATTTTATTTTATTCCACCCTTATTTCTCCATTTTATTCTTTATTGCACATTCAGGTTAGGTGTGGTTTCTTTTAATCATTTTTTTCTTTTTCTTTTTCTTCATTTTCTACCACACCCAGCCTTACTATCTTTTTCTCTTATTTTACCATTCTTCTTACCCACTCTATATTAACTGAAACTAGTGGTGGTAACTTTTCAATTATCTCAATCTTAGCTTTGTCCACCTCAATAGCTTATTTTGATATATTTTACCTGAGAACAATACCTTTCTTTACCATAAAATGGCATTTTTCCCAATTTAGCACCAAGTTGTATTCTTCACATCTCTACAGTGCACTGGCTGGATGGTCCAAATTAAACAATCATCAAAGGAGTCCCCAAGAACTGAAAAATCATCCATGAAGCCCTAGATCATGTCATCCACTATATCAGAAAAATAGACATCATGCATCGCTAAAAGGTGGTAGTACATGCAAAGTCTCGTAGAGGTAAGTAAATGTCAATTTTTCTTGGTCCTCAAGAGAAATAGTGATTTTATTGTAACCTGAGTACCTATCAAGAAAATAATACAAATCCCAACCTGTTAGTCTATCAACTATCTGATCAGTAAAATACATGGGGAAATAGTCCTTCTTGGTCTAAGTATTCAGCTATCTAATTCATGTAAGCTTTCCAACCAGTCACTGGTATCAAGGGCACAAGTTTATTCTTCTAATTGGGAACTAATGTAATTCCACCATTCTTTAACACGTATTAAATCAGGGTAACCCACTTGCTGTCTGCAATGGTGTAAATAACTCTAACATATAACCAAGTGATAATTTGTTTCTTCACAACCTTTTTCAAATGAGGGTTCAATCTGTGCTGATACTTAATATTGGGAACTCATTCTGGATCAAGCTGTATTTTGTGAGTACAAATTCTTGGTGGAATTCCCATAATATTTGTGATGATCCACCCAATATCTCTTTTGAATCTCTGCAATACAGATATCAATGCTTTCACCTGTGACTCTTGCAAATCTACATCAATCATCACCGGTAAGGTATTGTTCTCCCCCAAGAATACATACTATAAGTGAGATAGGAGGGCCTTTAATTCCAAAATTGGTGGCTCCTTAATGGATGGTTTAGCAGGTGAAATAGTTCTATTTTTTAGATCAAGATCCAGATTTTTTGGAGCATAATTATATGAACCTCCATCACTTGTGATTAGTCTCTTAATAATCATTAATAAATGTCTACTTCTCAAACTCTACCTCAGGTGTCTTATCAATCGTAGTACTATAATTCTTTAACTCCTCAGTAGTAGGCACAGGGAGATCACCAGTAGGGGAACGACTCCTAGATGTAATATCTAGAAAATGATCGATTGTTGGAGGACTCTTAACCATGTATTTCAGAAGGGTACCCTGCAACCTTTGATTTAACATAGTTGATATTTTCCTAAACTGCGTCTCTAATTTCTTGATTGCAATCACCTAAGAGTCAACCTTCTATGTTAAACCTGAGATATCATCCTTAATATTCTTAAGGCATGTCTTCTGATTCCCATGACCCTTCACTTGTTTGGACAACAATGCCTCCATTTTTATTTTGGTATCATGACTGCTAGGCAGAATATACTTGTCTCATAGTAGTCCTTTTTCCTCAAGTCACCATAACACTCCCTACTATGATCTCTATATCTATCTCCAAAATAGTTTCAACCTCAGTTTCCTTTCCCATTGGCTTGGATACCCGCCAGTTCATAATCAATATACTTAGCAACCTCCTCCAAATCAGACTCATAAGCTCTAGTGGTTGAACCTTGTACACCTACTGTATTTACCTTCTCGGAGTGCATTATTGCAAAATGCTTAGAAAACAATGCAATATCAGTCCTCAACTATGCAATATCTTGATCCACAAAATCATCCACTGCTCTATTGTTGCCAGAAGCTTTAATGGCAAAAATGCCAGCACCCTTCTCAATATCTCAAGTATGCTATCCTTAGTTAGTGAGAGAGAGATGGTCTAGTATCTCAGAAACTGCTTCCCAGTGTAATCTCATGAACACTCATCCAGTCATTACGTCAGCTATGGCTCAGGAACAGATGTCCAGGGTTTTATAGAATATCTCGAATAAGCTCGTCCCTGGAATAAGTTGATTAGGTGCCATACTTAATTCTTAAACCATAACCAAGCCTTGTATATCGACACCAAATGAAGCTTCCTGAAATTGTATATCTCATCTTTAAGCTACAACATCCTTGCCAGAGGAAAAAATGGTCTAAGTATTGCTTGCACAACTTATTCCAAGTGGTAATACATCTTCTCAAAAGTTCCCTAAACTACAAAAAAGATTCTCCAGTCAATGACAAGGGGAATAACCTCACCCTGAGGGCCTCCTAGTCTACCCACAAAATAGTATAAGAAGTTCAAATCCTAACAAAGTTAGCAAGATGCATATTTGCATTATCTATAGCCAGTCATAAAAATATACCTTTGAAATTTAGATGTTGGATCATGGCATTTGTTATGTCAAATTTCACATTGGGTGGCAGTGCAAGAGAAATGACAACTCCTATTTTTGCTAGCTTAATATATACTATATACTCATCATCATAAAATAGCTGAAAGTACTAGAATACTGGGATCATTTGAGCCTGAGTGCCTCAAACTCTATCTCGATTATCTTCGAGTACTACTTGACAATCAACTAAAGGTCTTGGCTTGGCTAGCTCTGCTTGCTAAGCCAACCTGGTCTCCTCAGCCTTCCTTCTCTAGTTAGTAACTTCTGCTAATATCTACTTTATCTGTCTATTAGAAATATTTTGTGGATCACCTGGACCAAGGGGAGGTACTGCATTGAGATCATTCTAAACCCCTTCTAAATTGCCTACACGTACTGGTTCCATTATTGTATGATTAGGTTGTAACAGTCTCTCATGGTTAGGATTCAATGGGAGTAAAGGATTGTCTTGACTCCTAGTGTTAGGCATACACAAGCGTATAACCAACTATGAACAAAAAATAAAAACCTAAAAACTCCAATAAACATAAATTAACATATACATAGTCATCCCCAGCAATAGCACAAAAATTTTTATCAACGCCAAACTACACTTTAAGCTAAAAGATAAAATAGTCGCAGTCGAGTTTAATAACCAACTAGGTTAGAGGCAAACCCATGAGGAATATACAGATTTGTATCTCTAGTTTGTTAAACTCAATGGGCAGAATGAAAAGTAATGGCGGTTTTGTTGTTGTAATTTCAAACAAGTAGCAACGTGATCAACACTAGGATTATGTTCCCCTTAGCTTCTCAACTCAGTAGGCTTATCGTGCTTTATTGAAACAACCCAGTACCATGCATATAGAATCTGATAAGTTATGTACCATCAACAGTTTTATGGACTAATTAACATATTTTGTCTTTTACCTTTGAGTGTTAGAATGTCGTATTACTAAACCTTATACTTTATTCCAGTTAACTATTTGCTTTTGAATATCAAGTTATCAGATGATAGATAACCATCTAACATAGAATATTGATTAGCTTAGATCAATAGTTATTCTTCAAATTACTATTGTAATTACCTTAGTCACAACCATCTCCTGGAGTAAGTAGTGAGATTCTAGGTAGGATCTTACCATTTCCAACCGCTAAGACATCTTTTAAACCAAATATAACATAATACATACAATGATAATGGTTTAAAACAACTTAGAACTTCTCCAACTTTGTCACTATTCCCACAACCCTAGCTAAAGAATTTAGCCGTCCATGCTTGTGAAATGATAAACGAAATTCATAAAGAAAAGTATTAAACAATATCATAATGATCAGCAAGTAAAACCCAAAGCCAATAACTAAATTACAAACCAAAATCAAGACCAAAGTAATCCCAAGATCAAATTCAAATCTTGGAACCAAATATAAATTTGTAAGTGTTAAGAGTGTGTAACCTAACTACAAAATATAAAAAAGGTATTTATAGAATACAAGGAAAATATAAAAATAAAAAACTGAAATTAAAAAGGAAAATTGAGGTCTATGGCCACTTAATTATACCATATATGGACCATATGTGGTCCTAAGTTAGTAATAGAACTCCTGCACAACTCCTGCAACTCTCTGGACTTGGACCTCGGTCATATAATTTGGTCACATATGAACTGTATGTACTACATACAGATCGTATGTGCCCTTAGTAAGTGATAGTTTTTTCCTACTTTTAAGCCTTCGGACTTCAAGTTATGACACCTACTGTGGTCATCTACATCGGTAAATGGCGTATATGCCCAAAAATTCCTAAGTAAGTAGCCCAAAACTTCAATTTTCATCTTTTTCTTCAGTTTATAATCCAAAACCTAATTTCCTACAAAACATACTCAAAACACATCATATCTCACAAAGCCTAAGAAACTTGCATATTTTCATAGTTTTAAGCATCAAAAGTGTTATAAATCTATAGAACATCAGACAGATAGAACAATAATTGTTGACCGAAGTAATTATAAGGCCTTTTCACCCTCTAAAAAACACAATCTCATGCAAATCATTTCAAAATACATGGGTAATCGTATCAACTATCCCTATACCCCAAAAACAACACAGGGCAATCATGGGGATAGGAAAAATGGTCAAAACACATAAAATGGAAAAATTCATTGAATTAAGTTATTATAATATCCACCACTAAAAATCTCGTTCATTCTTGAAATAAAGGAAAGGGAAATACATTAATTGGTGAAAAGTTGGTGACAACTTCTATGCATGTTAGACTCGGCCGCCCAAGTAGCCTCATCTACAAAACATTCTCTCCACTGGACCTTAACTACCTGAATATCTCTAAAATATAGTCACCTAACATTTTGAGCTAACATAGAAACTAGTTCATCAACAAAGGACAACCTCTCATCTAAGTGAATTGTGTCCAATAAATAACGTGTGACTCATCAAAATAAAACATCGTAGCATGGATACATACAAAATTGGATGAATGACTGAAAGATCTAACAGTAGTTCTAACTCAAAAGCTACAAATCTAAAATGATCTAATATACCTGGGGCTAAGCTTTCCTTTCTTCTCAAATCACATCACTCCTATTACACAAAGGAACACTCGATCACTAATACTAAATACCAAGCCACGAAGTCTACAATCTACATAGATCTTTTGCATACTTTGAGTCGCTTGGAGTCTATTCTGAATGACCCAAACTCTATTTAAAAACTCCTAAAGCAAGTTTGAACCTCAGGGTATAATATTAGATACCTCAAACCAACTAACCCGAGAGTGACAACTGATATTCCATGGAAAAATAGTATATTTCATGCATAAAAGAAAGAATTTAAGCTTGGAATTAGGCTATTTTCATTAGATATGATGTGGTTATGTATGGTATTATAGGTAACATATGTTAATAGTGGTATTGGACTAAACAGAAAAAAGAAAAGTTATAAAAAGGGAATGTACTAGTCAATATATGAGTCATCAAGTCACTATATGACTCGTATCCTGACTTATCAGGATACCAAAAGAAAAAGTAAACCAGAGCCACTAAAGAAAAAGTGAACTAGAGACACTAAGTAATGTTGACTATAACTCATAAAAAGTGGATACGGGTCATTGGGAGCACTGGTAAGAAGACCAGTGAGCTATGCCAAAGTGCAGCATTGAAGTTAAGGAAGACTACGATTCATAAGATTAGACTATGATTCATAGTGACCAACTGTAAGGAGACCACTATGTAAAGCTATAAGGTACAAGGTTCAAGTGATAATGAGTAAAGGCCACGAGTCATAAAGACAGACAATGGTTCGTGGTGATAAGTTGTAATGGCACCAAAATCTTGAAGCCTTAAAGATAAAAGTTCACTAGAATGGTTACGACTGGCAATGTTCAACTCATAAGTAAACCTCATAATTTGTAAGGATAGTCGACCTAATTTTGTTATTCAATTTTTATTAGGATTTCATTATTTTTGAGATATTATAAATACCCAAGGGTTATTCTTTTATTAGGTTATGTAATTTTACTATTTTTGTAGTTACTTTCACATACTTTGAGGACTGATACTATTATTTTAGATTTTTTGTTTAGTATTCAATTAGAGATTTTGGATTTTACTCTTTTATCATTGTGCTATTAATTACATGTGTTCTTTATTAATTGTCATGGATTGTTGCATGAACATGAGCGGATAATTTCCTTGACTAGGGTTATGGGAACTCTGGTTAATTTGCTATATAAGGGAAGTGTTAGATTCATCTAATCTACTGTAGTTGTGTGTATTGCAACCGTCTTTATTTTTATTGAACCCAAGACACTGGAAAATATTTGGAATTGCATTGAGAACGTCCTCACAAGGAAGTTTGAGATTTGGTAAAGGAGGTGACAATAATTATTTGAGGTTATCAACCCCCGTCGAATCAGGTCAAGACTAAACAGTGTTGCATTGAGGTTATAGACTAGGGACAGCAAGGCAACACCCAAACACTCACAAGGTAAAGGGTAAAATTTATCAACACATTCACAAGATAGTTGATAGTACATAGCTTGTCAGCTTTGCATATAGAATAGAAGGTTAGGTGGATTGAACAGGAAAATATTACATAGTTGTGAAGCCAGGGGGATCACAGTCCTATTGTTCATCTGTTATTGCTTACAAACTCAAGCATTCAATTTTAGTTACTTACTGTTGACTTTAAATCCCCCCTCCCCCATTTACTTTTCTACACTACTTGTGAATTTCGTTAAATTTTAGATACTATTCAACATTTTCCCTATGGGTTCAACCCCAACCTTAGTTGGGTTACTATATTTGACATCGACCACAACATACTTATTTGGAGGTTAGTTTTGAGTGATATCAAATTTTGGCACCATTGTCGGGGAAGACGATGTAAGTTATTTACTAAAGTTGGTTAAGTTCGCAAGTCTTTAATTTATAACTTTAGTTGGGTATATGTTGGTGTATGCCTACCTTTAGGAGTTTAGGTAATCCCTTACTCCATATTATTCCAAAACTGGAGAGAATGTTACAAACAAGATGATGGATGTAAGAGAAAGTTTGTAATGGTATTCCTATAGGGGTTCAATAACCTCAGAATGCACCTAATCCTCAATATACTGATCTATAAAATGTTCCAAATAGATAGATAGAACAATTTTTAGCAGTGGGAGATGAAGAGAATATCTAGATTGCCCTTAACTTAAAAGCTGAAAAAGTGTCGCCTTTGATTAAAGGTCAACCCATGACTTGTAGCCAATCCTTATGACTCATCATCATGGATCATAATTATGATAGTACCACCAAAGTACCCAAAATTTTTATCCTTAATACTCAACAACAATAATCGTAATAGGACTCTATGACTCGTAGAGTCTAGTCGTAGTCAACATAGAATCCAAGTTGAAACTTATACAGGACACCCTAAGATTATACGTAACAAGTCGTAACATATTCTTACGTCTCTTAATGAGCCACTCATACTCAGAGTAGAGTCAAGCCACAAACTTACTGATTTGGTTATGACTCCTCCCAAACACTTGTCAGGACACCCTATGACTCATAGGGTCCAGTCGCAACTAGGGTAGTGAGCTAAAAGCTCAAGAAATTTCTAATGGCCAAAAATTAGAGGTGTTTCAATTCTCCCCCACTTGTATAATTCCTTCTCGTAAGATGGGACAAGGCATTTATTAGAATGTTCTCACTCCACATACCTCTACTCTTACCTTTAACAAATAAACAAAACAACAATGCTAAGGAAATCACCTTTTCCCTTAACAAAGTCAAAAAAACAAAGATGTAATGGAATATACGTGCCTTAAGAACAATTATTCGGAATGGGAAACAAGAATGGATAATTGGAATTTATGTCCTCTTTGGCTTCCCAAGTATCCTCTTCAACCTTGTGGTTCCTCCATAGAACCTTTACCAAAGGTATTTCCTTCATCCTGAACCGATGATCTAGCCGATCTAAAATGAGAACCAAGACTTCCTCATAAGATAAGGAATCCAAAATACCCACATCTTCTAAAGGAACAACCATTGAAGGATCACCCACACTCTTCCTCAATATCAAAACATGAAACACTTAATGATTGGAACTCAAATTAGAGAGCAACTCTAATTCATATGCAATGTTACCAACCTACTTCAACACTAAGTATAGACCAACATATAGGGGACTGAGATTTCCTTTTTTACCAAAATACATCACTCTCTTTATGGGAGATACCTTTAAGAACACCCTATCACCAACACTAAACTTAACTACCTTTGCCTGACATCTGCGCAGGACTTTTAGTGACTTTGCGTAGCTTTAAGTATATCTTGAATCACCTTCACCTTCTCTCTAGCTTGGTGAACCCAATCAAGACCAAATATCTCTGCCTCACCAATCTCAAACCACCCAATAGGATATCTACACCTCCTACCATACAATGCCTTAAATGGAGCCATTCTAATATTAGAGTGATAGTTATTGTTATACGCAAACTCTATTAGAGGCAAATAATCAACCCAACTACCACCATAGTCAATCACACACGCTCGAAACATTTCTTCCAATGTTTGAAAATTCCTTTCTATTTGCCCATCTGACTGCTAGTGGAAAACAGTACTGAGGCTCACATTGGTTCCCAAATCTCTATGAAACAAATGCCAAAAGTGTGATGAGAACTGATCACCAAGATTTGACATAATAGAAACAGGCACCCTATGTAACTTGACAATCTCTTGGAGGAATAACTTTGCATAATTCTCTGTTGAATAATTAGTTATCATTGATAAGAAGTGAGCGAACTTAGTCATCCTATCCACAATAACCCAAATCAAATCACACTGACTCTAAGATTGAGGAAGGCCAGAAAAAAATTCCATATTAATCACTTCCTACTGCTATACATGAAACTAAATTTCTTGATACAACCCTCTGGGTCTCAATTGCTTAAACTTTACTTATTGACGCACCAGGCATTTAGCAACAAAACTAGCCACATCTAGCTTTATATTGTTCCACCAATAAATATCCTTCAAATCATGATCATATTCTTAAATCCAAGATAAATGGCATAACATAACTTATGATCCTCAACCAAGTCCTTCTTTTATAACCCATATATATTGGGAAACATAATCTACCTTGGTACCTTGAGATACCATCTCCACTAATCTTAAAAGCTAACATTTTATTGTCCTACATCTCCCTTAATATTCATTAAGATAGAATCCCATACCTGCTTCTTCTTTTTTCAGCAACAAGGGATGACTTTGCCAGTTGTTGCACAAACACACCACCATTCTCAGATTCTAAGAGACAAACTCCAAGGTTAGCCAAATAGTGAATATCTTTCACTAGTTTCTGCTTATCCTCATCCACATGAATTAGAATCTCCATTTATAACCTTCTAGGAGCATTAGCAACCATATTAACTTTATCAAGGTTATACTGAAGACTCATGAAATAGTATTTTATTAACCCAAGATACCTTATCTACCTGATATTCTACTCCTTCTGTGTGAACACATATTGTAGCTGATCATGATCAGAAAAGTTACCTACATGGACTCTATACAAATAGTAATTTCAAATCTTTAATCTCCCTATTAGGAGGGATACCAAGAAAATCGTCAAGGAAAACCTCAGGGAATTCATTAATCATGGGAATGTGTAATGAACCTTTATCTTATTTTCTATATTCTTTCTTATTTTATTTGTAGAGCTTATCCATAGCTTCCCCAAGTCATTAATGAATTTAAAAAACTGATATATCGGTTGCCAGGCGGTTCATTTATTTCCTTGAACAACTTTCTCAACTTGATGTCTTCATTGATCCTAATTAACCACCAAGAGAAAACCTCATAAATTGACTTTAAATGCTAAATCTGACTTTGCTAATATATCCAAAACATCAAAAAAAATGTGATTACATATCTTATTAGTTTGAAACAGAGCCTGAATATATCTCGAGACATTGGCCAAAGCTCAAAATCAAGTTCCAAGCTTCAACCATGCCTTGCATAGACTGAGATGCCAAAACTATGGAGGCTGGGGTGTGACCAAAGTATTGCGACAACGGCTAGGTGGAGGGCACAACTATTCTACCTTAGGCTAGGTTAAACCTATTTAAAGGCTCCTTTGTCCAAAAATTTTACCCATTTTTGCCTCCTTCTTGAACTTTAAAACTATAATGGAGTGTGAAATCTTTGAAATAAGTTTTGTGGATTGATTTGGATCTTAAACAACTGGTATAATCAAATCTTTCTACTAATCTAAGGTAAGAATCCATCTAGTTGGCGTTAAGTTGTTGATTTATAGACCCAAAACTTCTAAATTATGGAGGATCAATAATATCCCAATATGTGATAAATTTACTCAAATTTCTTAAGGGTTATAACTCCCTAATGATATGTGAGTAATGGGTTAGTCCCAAAAACTTAGTTTACCAAAGGTGGAACCTACTTGGGGGTTTAATTTTATTTTGAACCCATGGCAGAATGGTGCCATAATGGGAATTATCATCCTTTTTTTAATGATTAGATTGTATTATTGATAGCTTGGCTCGTGGAAGAAGAATCTTCGAGGAAAGAAAAGGAAAATCTTGTTAGTTCATGAGTTGCTTGGACTCAAGGTAGGTTAGGCTTACTTGTAGTTAGATTAAGCTTGATTGTAGTATAATTGTTTATATCTTGTGAGATTGGGTAGGGTTTAGATAATAAATGGTTGAATGGTGATATTGGGGATTATTGAATTCTTATAGGTTATTAAACTTGCAAGGAGTGATGCTTGACTTTTAGCCTAGAACCTTGGATAGTCTACTTGTAGTCTCATGATTAATATATGAATACTCTAGTTAATCTAATAGATGAGAATCATGCTACTTCTAAACCATAAGAGTATGTTAACCTAGCTATAGCTTAGTTAGGAAATTACCTTGGTGTTGGGTTAACTTAGGAGGAATACTTGAAGAAGATTTCCCCTATAGGCTTAGTATGGATTGATCGGCCCTTATGATATGATATAGATAACTTTGCCTAAAATCCAGGTTGACGTTAGTCTTATGATAGTGAATTTGGCATTCTTGGGATTTAGGAGTGGGACTTGTCTCACCTTTAGTTTGAATTACGAAACCCCTTAGAAACCTAGATACTTACAAAATGTCTACTTTACATTGTTAAAATTGTAATGGTTAAACTAGGTGGTCAGATTATGCATGTAGTCGATGGTTGGATAATATGTATACTTAATTAATTATCTCTTAGTCATGGTATAGATAGCCTTGAGAAGGGGAAGAATGTGTATATCATATGAATGCTCATGCTCATGCTTATACTCATATTTGTGTGGTTATTCTTAATAGAAAAGTAGGATGATATATGTTATTGTACATCCCTATTACTCTATTATTGTGGACTTATATATATTTATTAATTTGGCTATGTATGTGTATGTATGTTGATATCTTGGGTGGTGTGTAATGGTATGATGATGCCCAGTTAATTCAAAGAATATGTTGATGTTATAATAATACTCGATGAATCCAAAAGAGGTAATGATGTTATGATATTACCCGATGTATCCAAAAAATATGTTGATAATATGATGATGCCTGGTGAAATCCAGAGGATATGTTGTTATTATGATTATGTTCGATGAAATTTGAAGAATATATTGATATCATGATGATTACCAATGAAATTCGGAGGATATGTTGATGCTATGATGATGCCCGATAAATTTGGAGGATATGTTAATGTTATGATGATGCTCAGTAAATTTAGAAGATGTAAAGATGTTATGATGATGTGTGGGGAAAATTTACTTAAATAATTAAATACATAGTGAGGTACCCTGTATGGGGCCTACCCACTTCTGTATATGGGACATGATATTTTCCTTAGTAGATTGTTGTTCATTCCTTGTCCTTTTTTCACTAAATAAGAGGTGTGGCCCCTGTTGACTCTAATTAGTAACTACAGGTAATTTATGCCTATTATTGGGTTAATGCTAATTAGTATGCATAATCTTGTATAGAAACAAAGGCTCACCTAGTAAATCTACTTGACATGAATTAATGGTTAAGTTATTGTATTTCGCTAGTAAAGTGGATTATGTGATAACTAGTTATTTCTAATAAATGATTATGACTTGTAGGCTAGAAGCCTAGTCAACTAGTTGGTGGAACTTACTTGGTTGAAATATGAAAACTAGTCCTTAAGGTTGTAACATGCTCAATAATATTATACTTGGTATTGTTCGATGGATAGTTAAGTTGTCTTCTAGTATGTGATGTCATGGTGGCTTAATTGAGGGTTTATATAATGATAATGCTAACTAGATAATGGCCTTATAATGGATACATTAATAATATCATTTTTAATTTGTAGCATTTCCCTTAAGTGATGGCTAGTAACTATAAGACTTGTAATCTAGTGTCTTGTGGAAATGAAGGTTAACTAGTTTAGACTAATCTTGGAGTTTACTAATGAGTTAGAGAATAAGTAGCTATATAACTAGGTTATGTAGATGTTGGTTTCATTGTGATTAAATTGCGGTAATAATAGTGATTGTGAACCTCGGAAATAAGCCATGGAGGGGTTATGTTACCTGCGGCTTTGCTTACTTATGGTGTAATATTGACTTGATGTGTTGTAGTTTGATTCTTTTGGTGTACTCTCCAGTGGTATGGAATGCCGTGATGATTTATTTGTTGTGTTTTTTTGCATGTACTTCCCGACGGCATGGGATATCGTGGTAAGTTCTTGTGCTTATTATTCTAATAAAGGTTGATATTGATTATGGAAAATTCATGGTTATTATTGTATAAATGTGGCTTTATGGTAAATTTATGGTTGCTATTGTATATATGTGGATTTATGCTTCCAAAATGATTACTTATTTTTATGATGAATATGGTATGTATTTTATATGATATGTTATGCTATTGCCTTAGTAGTTTAAATATTTTATTTGGTGGTATCAAAGAATATTCAGGTTCGATCCTATACCTTGACTTTAAGTTATTGTCTTTCCTTATATCATCTTTATATTATAATTTAGCTCAGTCAGACGATGATGCCTACTGAGTACCCGTGTTTGGTACTCATACTACACTTTAGTTCCTTTTTGGTACAGACCCAAGTTCTAGTTACTATCGTAGAGTCGGGTTTGTACCACATTGACCATTTGGAGATAGGGTGAGCTCTTTGAGTTTGAGTTGTCCTTATTCCCTTCTACCTTTATTTGTCTTTTGTTTTCGAGACATATTTATGAGATTATTTAAGACATTTTTAGATTTGGAGTAATAAAAATTCTACTGTGAATATTACCAGGTCATGGGATTGGTATTTTAATATCAGTTATCTTTAGTTGTGGAATGTCATTGTTTATATTTTGTTCTATTATAAGGTCTATATTGGAAATTTCTACCAAGGTGACCCATTTTATTAGCTTCGGGTTACAGTATCGGCTTACTATGGTGGGATGTGGTAGGTGTCATTATGACTCAAAAATTAGGTGGTGACAAATTGGTATCAAAGCCTAGATTTCACTGGTATTATTGGTACAAGAGCAAATGATTAATAGAGTCCTGTGGATCAGCATATTGACATCCATTTTCTATCATCGGGAGGCTATGGGACATTCTTAGGAGTCATTCAATTATTTCACTCATATTGTCCTAAGATTCTAAGTTGGTATGTAGGATATTCTATTGACTTTACTCTTTCAAAGATGCCTAGGACACGTTCTTCAATGATATGTAAGGAGGGTCCAAAGACCTAGACTTATGATGTGTCCCTAGTTAGGGATCAGGGTGTACGTCTCCAGGATCCTATTCTTGTACCCGAGCCAGAGACTCCTCAACCTCAGCCAATGGTGGGCCAAGGACCAACCCAGGCTCCACCAATATTCATCCCCTCTTCTTTGCTTAGGGATGCTTTGGTTCAGCTGTTGGGTATTGTTGATAGTTCACAGTCCACGGGAGCCAGAGTGCAGCCGGCAGCTGTAGCTTCTAGAGTTGAGGTTCCTCCTACTCCAGCTGTTTTTTAGTTAACAACTGTTCAACCAATTATGACCAGCCTGCTATGTCTTCTAAGGAGCAGAAGACGCTTGATAAATTATTGAGGTTGGCTCCACCTAGATTTGTTGGTGCTCCTGGAGAGGATGCATTTAAGTTTTTAACTACTTGTGAGGGTAGGTTTCATGGGTTAGGTCTTGTAGAGACTCGTGGTGCAGACTATACCACATTCTAGTTAGACTTATCTACTAGACACTGGTGGAAAGTTTTTATGAGTTCTAGACCAATTAGATCTTTCCCTCTCTTGGGCTCAGTTCTCCATGAAGTTCTTAGAGAAGTTTATGACGTGTATCCTTAGAGTTCGTCTATGAGATTAGTTCTCTAGGTTGGAGTAGGGTTCTATGACAGTCGCCAAGTATAAGGCTCATTTCCATAAGTTGGCTAGACATGCGACATCTATATTGGAAACTTGGTATGAGAGAGTTTGCTGCTTTATGAGAGGATCTTATTTGAATGGCTACTTAAAGTATGGTTCTTGTGGGTAGCAAGTTTTCTGAGGTTGTTGATCATGCTAGGGTGTTGGAGGACATTTAACGTGAGGGTCATGATTAGAGGCTCAAGTATCAGGGTAGATTTGGTAGGAGCCGTAGTAGTTCCCAATTCAGAGGTAATACTCCATATGTTGGACGTCCTCCGCATCCCTTTTTTCAGCCTCAGGGTCAGATCAGTCGACCAATGCAGGTAGCTCTTCAGGCAGCAGATAAAGATCAGCTTATTTCTAGTTGGCCCCTAGTACGGGCGGTGATCAATCTGTGAGGGGTTCATCTGTGAGCCATGCTAGGGATAGTAGCTATGCCAGATCAGTCATATTTATGAATTTTGTTCATCTCATGAGTCTTGTTTTACTTTTGGACTTCCTGTTCATTTCTCTAGAGAGTGTCGTAGTCGTGGGGCATGATAAGTCATGAATTTGACAACTTACTAGCATTTTAAGCCTAAATTATCATGCTTTTTCATTGATTTGTTGTTACTTTCTTTCTTAATGCTCATTTATATAGGTAAAAGTGAAATGAAAATATGAGCAACGAGACTTGGTAAAAATAAGCTAAGGAGAAGTTAAAAGAGAAAAAATATAAGCAAAAAGAATAAAAGCCAAAATTGTAGGCCCAGGATTCAACCCTTAGTTACCGTGATCATGACCTGAGGGTCGCGATCGCGATCATTCAATAATTCAAGTAGAGTACGATCGCGATATGACTACTGCGATAGCGGTGTCGCAATCACGATCTAAAGATGGCATTCATGGTTGCTCGAAAAAGTTTCAAAGGCATTTTTGTAATATTTGGAAAATGTGGAATTGGGGCTTAAATAGGGGTTTTAAGTTTATTTTTTACATCATCTTTTATCTTACATATTGTCCTTTTCATAGTTTAGGGTTTTGAAATTTTCTTGGAGCTTGGTGCCTAAATTTGTACTAATTTGAGATAAACCTTAATTAGAGGAACTCCAAAGAGTGGATTTGGCATCTTCCATTGAAGATTCATTGGAGCTTAAAGTTTTGTTTGCCTTTTCTTTATTTCTTTATGAATAACTTTGATGGAAGTTTTGGTTTATATGTGTTTATCATGTGTATGATTTGCAAGATCTACCTCTTGGGGTTATGTTTGAATAGGGTGCAAGTGTGTATGGGCAGTGATATATTTGTGTAGATTCTAGTATTTGATGATGGGTTCTATCATGTTTTCATGTTAAAGAAATGCATTAGTGATCCCGCATCGATTGTGCCCTTAGAGTGTGTGGGTGTGAACGCTAGTCTACCTTATGATAATGTCTCAGTTGAGATTCTTGACTATCAGGTTCATAAGTTGAGAAATAAGGAGCTTGCTTTGGTAAAGATTCTTTCGCAAAATCAGTTAGTTGAGGGAACTACTTGGGAAGTAGAGGCAGATATGATGACCAAGTACCCCTATCTTTTCTCGCTGAACTCAGCTCCAGTTTGAGGTAATAGCTTCCTCTTAGTTAATTAATTCTTTAACTCATGTCACCAAGCTATTCTTATATCACAACATGCATTCATGAGTTCCTCTCAGTCCATGTTTCAATTATAGACTCAGTATCATGTCAGTATTGAGATCTTAGAGATTCAATATTGGGATTGTAGCTCTTTCCCTAACTTTTCATCTTGGTCAGCTTTCATTCAGAGACGAATGAGCCCCAAGGGGAGATATTGTAACACCCCAAAAATTTAAGATAAGATTAGAATCATAACTCAAGTACATATGGAATCGAATATCATATTTTTCTAGTATGAGTAGTGATTTAGAAATGTATTAAGTCCTCATGTAACTCCTATCTCATGGTCAAGTCCAAACATTCCTTATCGATTGATTTCTTGAGAAGAATATTGTTATAGTAAACTACAAATGAGAATAACTCCTAGATTATGAAGCATTTTTGCACTCAACATCTACCAAATGACAGATATTTGAATTATCTTTCTAACACATCTAGTTTTACCTTAATTCAATATCGGAGTATGAAGTTATGGATATTTTTGTGAAGCATTATCTAGTAGTGAAATATCATGAGCCAAACCATGACCGTGGTTATGTTGTACAACTGTAACGGTCTATTCTGGTCAAAATAACCCTAAAAACCTGAAACTTGACAAGTAGACCTTCCAACCACGAGTGAAAACCATGACCATGCTTTGAAACCACGATCTTAGGTACGATCGTGAGTCTTAAAGATGATTCAATTTGAACTCCAAGCTATGAACTAAGGTACGATCGTGGGGATGGATCATCTAATCATGAACAGAGAACCTCCAGTTCAGCCTCTCAACCACGACACCACCCATGATCATAGGTGGATCCCACGATCATGGGATGGTCCGTGCAACTCACTCTGCAGCTTTTTTAGTTATGAATCTAAAAGGGCACATCATTCGTTTTCCACTTTTTTAACACAAAAATTACATTGTTTAAATTATTTCAGGGGTGATTATTAAGGTTAGAATTACCCTAAGCCGTCACTACTCATAAAAACATTTGGCACTTAGTTTTAACGTAGAGTAAAAGGTGATTCCTTTTCCCAAGGCAGAGCTAGGGTTACTTCCAATTTTAAAGATTTATTCGGGTTGTCATCTCCAACTATGTGGGATTTCATCAATGGGTTTTCATTTTAACCATTGAGTCTTAAAGTTAATTCCTTAGTTTACTTCCTTCTCAAAGCTTAGGTTTCATAAATGTTGTAAAATCCTAGATATCTCAGTACCTTGGTATTATTGAGTTGTAACTCATGTTTTACCATGAATTTCAGTATAATTACATGTCCATGATCATAAATTCTATTTATATTATGAAATTCTATATTTTGAACTTCAGTTATTAAATTCTTTAAATTTACTCAGTTTATAAAATTGTAATAATAGTTGAATTCTTTTGAGATGGCAAATTATGAACACCCGATGACCAAGGATATCATGCATTGTTAGTTGAATACTCATTTTTTTATCTTCATAATTTAGAAATCATTCAGATAAAGTATCTGTCTTTCAGTTTCAGAATATCAATATTGTTGAGTGTTTCAATATATCAATTTATTTTCAGTCGGGAGTAGTACTTAGCATCGAGAGGAGACGGGTTCAGATAACCCAAATCTCAGAACTACATTAACATTGTAGGTTGGCATTATAGTTCTTTGGACATTAGATTAACGAATCCGCATCATCCAGTATTTGTACCCTTGACAAGGTATTGAACACTTATCCAATTGGGGTTACTTGTTGGGGCTAGTTATCTCAGATGGGATATGTCTATTAATAATAGCTACCATTGTTCATTCTTAAACCCATATGACCTTATATTTATTTATTTCAGTACATATTATTATTTCCTGATTATTATTGGATTATTGCATTGGTTTATAGTTTTTAGTTCATGTTCAGCTCCTCATGTTATTTTCAGCATTCTTAGTTTACATAGTGTAGTGCATATCTCACATGCTCAGTACATTTAGGGGTGGTTTGGTAGAGTGTATGGAAAAACTAATTCATGCATTAGTTTGATGTGTATTATTAATACCTTGTTAGGTATACTTTTGCACCCTATGTATAACTAATGTTTGCATTAGTTATGCACTCTATTGTGTATTAAGGTGTGTATTATTAATACCTCACAATTCAAGGTATTAGCAATGCAATGGATCCAATACATGCATTAACATAATTAAAGACACTATTATCCCTTAAAAAAAATTCACATTCTTTCCAACATATATATGGAGGATGTTTTTGTAAAAAAAAAAAAAAAAGAAATTATTTAATTCATGTTATTTTTTAATATATCAAACCAAACACTGCATGAGAAAAATACAAGCATAACTAATGCTAGCATAGCTAACACAAGTATTACTAATACAAGCATTACTAACACAGCATATTTTGATTATTCTTATACACTCTACCAAACGACCCCTTAGGGGTCGTTTGGTAAAGTGTATTGGAAAGTTAATGCATGTATTAGTTTAATGTATACTACTAATACCTTTTTGGGTATACTTTTCACCCTATGCATAACTAATGCTTGCATTAGTTATACACTCTATTGTGTATTGAGGTGTGCATTAATAATACCTCAAAATCTATGATATTATCAATGCAATGGATCAATTGCATGCATTAACATAGTTAAAGACACTATTATTCCTCAAATAAAAAATTGCATCCTTTCCAACATATATATGGACGATATTTTTGTAAAAAAAAATTTATAAATTATTTAATTCATATTATTTTTATTATATCAAATTAAATACTGCATAAGAAAAAAACAAGCATAACTAATGCAAGCGTAGCTAACACAAGCATAACTATTACAAGCATTACTAACACACCATATTTTGCATTATTTTTATACACTCTACCAAACGACCCCTTAAAGTATTGATCGTATGCCTTTCTTTGTGCTAAATTGTCTTCTAATATAGGTTAAGAGCTCAGCATTCAGACCAAGCATAGTACGATACCCCACCATATCAGTAGCAGGACATTGGTGAGTCCTCATCATTCGAGGACTAGTATCAATATTTCATTTTTCTTATTATTTCAGTTTTAGACGGTTAGCGTTAGCTAGGGGCTTATTTCAACAACTCATCTTATTTAGAAACTTTCAGACAGTCAGATAAATTATGTTTTTTACTTCATGGTTTCAAAATCAGATAGCGTATTGGTTTTGATCACTACTATATCATTCAGTATTGCTTCCCCACAGTATTATATTAGTTATTTTAGTATTGTTAGTGTCATGTAAGGTCATGCGTTAGCTTGGGATTACTTGTGACTCCAAACATCGTGTTATGACTAGGAGGTAGTCTCGTGTCGTGACACATTGTATCTTTTCTATTTTTATTTTTTAATATCTTCCTTTCTCTTATCTTTCTAAAATAATCCTCCATCGTAAATACAACTATACAAGCTACTTCTCCCCATTTCTTTTATTCCTTTCCCCTGTCTCTCCTCTGTGTGAAATAACAAAGTTTTGCTGAAAAAATAAATTAAAATAATAAGAATTAATATTTTTTCACATAATTTAAAAAGATTTATTAATAAATATGTAAAATAATGTCTCTCCAATAAACAATTCTAATAGCAAAATATGCTATGATATTTATCTATTTTCATAATTTGGTACTCAAAAAAGCTTTCTTAAAAATTGATGAAACATTATCTTATATGAAAAAAAACATTTCTCAAAGGAACAGATCAAAAACACAAATTATTATCTTCGAAAATATTTTTGAAAAAAATACTTCTCAAAATAATATACATGTTAAACAAATTGTAACAGGTAGATGAAATAGAAACAAATGAGCCCTAGATTGATTAATGATCAAACCGAAGGATGAACATGTTTCTATATAGGATCTGTTGCCAACATTAGGATCTGTTTTGAGTTTCTCCTCTGGGAAAAATCATTATTTTCACCCTAAACTATACCCAAAAATTCGAAGACACACCTAAATTATTGAAGTGACCAAATACACACATAAACTATTTAATACTAAATTTTTTTACACCCTAATACACATACAACCAGTCTTATGATGGTAGTTGTTCTGCACTCACCACACATCATCAACATGTCACTGCAACATTAGATATTATGTGAAAATTACAAAAAGTAAATTTCATGTCATTATTATTGCTTTTTCTTCACTATAAACCATGAATTCACCATTAAACAACCACCATTGAAGCTATCATCACCCACATATCCATCACAAATATTTTCGCAAAATATCATCAAATTCAAAGTTACATCAAAATATTGTTACTATTGAAAACTGCAGCAACGTTTTTACTAAATTTCTTAGATTGTGAAAAAAATTCATTTGGACCATAATTGTAGCTCTTTCATGGGAGACAACTTGTTTACATTTATTTTTCTCCTTTTATTAATAAATTAATTTTTTGTTCCATCACTATAAAATATACACAAATTTACTTAACAACTCCCATTTCTACCATAATAATGCTAAAAAGGCTCAAATCTTTACAAGAGAATTTTGAGATGACCCACAAAAAATGGGGATCAAAAGTCACATATAAATTTTCTTCACAAGATCCACCCCAAAAATTACACCACCACCATTGATATTATAGAAATTCACAACAACAATCACCACAAAGTTTTGCATTCACGATCAAAATCACAACATTATCATTTTCAATCATCAAAAACAAAAAATACTCACTACTAATTTTTTTTGTCAATCACTAATTCCACCACCAAACAATAAAGAATATGCACTCAATGGTGATATGCATATGTCCCAGACCTGAAGAGAAATCTTATTTCCTTGAGTACCCTTGATTCGAACAGATATAGGTACTCTGGTGAATGTGAAGTCCTGAAAGTTACTAAAGGTGATTTTATTGTGATAAAGGGATAGAGAAAGTCTATAAATTTATATGTCTTTCAAGGCTCTATAGTTATAGGTAATTCAGTTGTTTCTACCTCCTCTCTATCTAAAAGTAACGTTGCTAAACTTTGGCATATACGCCTGGGGTATATGAGTAAAAAAAGGATGAATGAACTATAAAGGAGGGGATTTCTTGATAGGCAGAGTATTACCAAACTGGAGTTTTGTGCGCATTGCATTTTTAGGAAGTAGAAGAGAGTCAGATTCACTAAAGGTATCCACTCAACTAAAGGCACACTTGATTATATTTATTCTGATCTCTGGGATCCTTCTAAAGTACCTTCTTGAGAAGGTGTGAATTAATTATTGACTATTATTGACGACTATTAAAAAAAGTTTGGGTGTTCTTCCTGAAGAAAAAGAATGATGTGTTTCCTACTTTCAAGGAGTGGAAGATTATGATTAAAAAGAAAATAAGGAAGCAGGTAAAACGCCTTCGGACTGATAATGGTCTAGAGTTCTATTCTAATGAATTTAATGCTCTATGCAAGTTAGAAGGAATTTTGAGGCACTTGACAGTTTGTCATACTCCACAGCAGAATAGTGTGGCTAAACAAATGAATAGGACTATAATAAAGAAGGTTCATTATACGCTCTCTAATACTGGTTTACCTAAATTTTTTTAGGCCGAAGTTGCTTCCACTTCTTGTCTTCTTATTAACCGTTCTCCCTCAATCACGATTGATAAAAATAATCTATAAGAGGTATGGTCTGGTACTCCTGCTAGTTATTATAATTTGAGGATATTTCGATGTCCTGTGTATGCTCATGTTGATAATGGAAAGTTGGAGCCTAGATTTGTCAAGTTCTTATTTATAGGTTATAATCCCGGTGTTAAAGGTTATAATCTTTGATGTCCAAAAAGTAGAAAGGTTATAATAAAAAGGGATGTTATGTTTGATTCAACTGCCATGCTGCTCCCTCCGAATCTAGTTCTTCACCTTCAGATAAGCTTAGTGACATGAATTAGCAAAAGTCAAGCAACCATATTGAATTTCAATTGGAGAAGAGTCTACACTAAAGCCTACTTCTCATTATAGCCTAGATATACAGAGTGGTACTATTTTTTCTTTACCACCAATGATGCCACAATATTCTATTACTAAAGACAGGCCTACAAAAGATATTAGACCTCCTCAAAAGTATGTTGAAGCTGATTTGGTTGCTTATGCATTGAATGTAGCTGAAGGTATTGATTCTAGTGAAGAACCTTTTTCTTACTCAGAGGCTATTAGTTGTGATGATTTCGGCCAATGGATGATTGCTATACAGGAAGAGATGGAATCACTTCATAAGAATGGCACATGGGATTTGGTGAGATTTTCTAATGATAAGATAGTTGTCCATTGCAAGTGGATATTCAAAAAGAAAGAAGGAACATCGGGAGTTGAAGATGCTAGGTACAAAGCAAGACTAGTTGCTAAAGGCTACAGTCTAGTTCCAGGTGTTGTTTCATAGATGTGTTTCACAAGTTGTAAAGAATAGCTCGATTCAAGCCTTTCTTGGTATTGTGTCCATGCATAATCTTGAGCTTGAACAGTTGGATTGCAAAACTGCATCTAACATAGAGAACTTGAGGAGGACATCTACATACACAACTAGAGGGTTTTATAGTTTCAGGAAAGAAGGACTATGTATGTTTGCTGAAAAAGTCTCTTTATGGCTTAAAATAGTCCCCTAGGTAGTGGTATAAGAGGTTTGACTCTGTTATGACCTCTCATATATTTCGGAGTAGTTATGATAGCTATGTATACTTCAAGTAGGTAAGTGATGGTTCATTCATGTATCTTCTTTCGTATATTGATGATATGTTGATTGCAGCAAAGGATATGAGAGAGATAATAAAATTCAAAGCCTAGCTAGCAAGGAGTTTAAGATGAA
This sequence comes from Capsicum annuum, assembly GCF_002878395.1. Taxonomy (NCBI): domain Eukaryota; kingdom Viridiplantae; phylum Streptophyta; class Magnoliopsida; order Solanales; family Solanaceae; genus Capsicum; species Capsicum annuum. Next base: position 73,622,142 of record NC_061120.1, on the reverse strand, counting down.
GGATCTAGGAGTAACAAAGAAGATTCTTACAATAGAAATTATGAGGGATAGAGATAAGTGTAAGTTATACTTGAGTTAGAAAAGGTATATTGAGTAAGTGCTTCATTGGTTCAATATGGAAAATGCCAAACCTGTAAGTACTCCATTGGCAGCTCACTTCAAACTCTTTGCCACTTTATCTCTAAAGACAGATGATAAGCGTGACTATGTCTTGAGTTCCATAATCTAGTGTCGTCGGGTCTCTTATATATACGATGGTTTGTTCCCGACCAGATTTATCTTATGTTGTCAGTGTAGCTAGAAGATACATGGAAAATTATAGCAAAGAATATTGGAAAGTAGTTCAATGGATTTTCAGATACTTGTATGGATCTACTGATATTTTTTTGTGGTTTGGGCAAAATAGAGATAGAGTAATCGGGTATGTTGATTCTGATTTTGCAGGATATCATGATAAAAGTAGGTCCCTTACAGGCTATGTTTTCACCATTGATGGTTGTTCTATTAGTTGGAAATCTACCTTACAGACTACGGTCACTTTGCCAACTACTGAGGCATATGGCTATTACAGAGGCTTTCAAGGAAGCTATTTGGTTGAAGGGTCTGTTTGGTGAACTTAGTACTAATAGATTACTACATTCTTTTACGACAGTTAGAGTGTTATATTCCTTATGAAAGTTCAGGTGTTTCATGAGAGGACAAAGCATATCAATGTTCAGTATTATTTTGTGCGTGAAATTATTTCTCATGGTGTTATTGTGGTGAGAAAGATTAGTACCCATGATAACCCTGCTTATATGATCACCAAGAAACTACCAAGTGCCAAGTTTGAGCATTTCTTAGACTTGGTTGGTGTTAGATGTTGAGATGTGCCCTTAGGGGCTTTTGTGGAAGAGGTGGAGAGTTTGTCTTGAAATAGATTTGAGTTATGAATTAGAATTCATGTCAAGGTGGAGATTGTTAGAGTTGTGACCCAAATTTTGTTGATCCGACCAAGAAAGTTTTACAGTGCGACCTATGTTTATGATTTTAATAGGGTCTGTGGTGGTAGCGTAGGGATTGGGCCAATAGACCCGATCCCAGAGCCCACCACTGATCCTGAAGAAGGTGCGAGGGCAAAACCCCTACGATATGGAGTTTTATGTTTTTGGCCCTAGGACTTATTTGTATGCACGTATTATATAAGTGCATTTAGTTGGTTGTTTTGGTGAGTCCTCATCATTCGAGAACTAGTATCAGTATTTCATTTTTCTTATTATTTTAGTTTTAGACAGTTAGAGTTAGCTGGGGGCTTATTTCAACAACTCATCTTATTTAGAAGCTTTCAGACAATCAGATAAATTACGTTTTTCGCTTCATGGTTTCAAAATCAGATATCATATTGGTTTTGATCACTACTATATCATTCGGTATTGCTTCCCCACAGTATTATATTAGTTATTTCAATAGTGTTAGTGTCATGTAAGGCCATGCGTTAGCTTGGGATCACTTGTGACTCAAAACATCATGTTACAACTAGGAGGTAGTCTCATATCGTGACACATCGTATCTTTTTTATTTTTATTTTTGAATATCTTCCTTTCCCTTTTCTTTCAAAAATAATCCTCCACCGTAAATACAACCATACAAGCTACTTCTCCCCATTTCTTTTATTTCTTCCCCTGTCTCTCCTCTGGGTGAAATAACAAAGTTTTACAAAAAAAAAAAAAGATAAATTAAAATAATAAGAATTAATATTTTTTCACATAATTTAAAAAATTTTAATAATAAATATGTAAAATACGTTCTCTCCAATAAACAATTCTAATAGCAAATTATGCTATGATATTTATCTATTTTCATAATTTTGTACTCAAAAAAGCTTTCTTAAAAAATAGATGAAACATTATCTTATATAAAAAAAAAAACATTTCTCAAAGGAACAGATCAAAAACACAAATTTTTCTCTTTAAAAATATTTTTGACAAAAATACTTCTCAAAATAATATACATGTTAAACAAATTGTAAAAGGTAGATGAAATTGAAACAAATAAGTCCTAGATTGATCAATGATCAAACTGAAGGATGAACATGTTTTTGTATAGGGTCTGTTGCCAACATTAGGACCTTTTTTGAGTTTCTCCTCCGGGAAAAATCATTGTTTTCACCCTACTATGCCCAAAAAATCGAAGACACACCAAAATTATTGAAGTGACCTAGTACACACATAAACTATTTAATATTGAATATTTTTACACCCTAACGCACATACAACCAGTCTCATGATGGGAGGTGTTCTGCACTCGCCACACATCATCAACATGTCACTGCCACGTCAGATATTATGTGAAAATTACAAAAAATAAATTCTATGTCATTATTATTGCTTATTCTTCACTATAAACATGAATTCACCATTGATCAAGCACCATTGAAGATATTATCATTCATATCTCCATCACAAATCTTTTCTCAAAATATCATCAAATTCGAAGTTACGTCAAAATATTGTTACTATTAAAAACTGCAACAACATTTTTACTAAACATCTTAGATTGTGAAAAAAAAAATCATTTTGACCATAATTGTAGCTCTTTCATGGGAGACAATTTGTTTGTATTTATTTTTCTCCTTTTATTAATAAATTATTCATTTTTTGTTCCAGCACTATCAAAAACACACAAATTGACTTAACAACTCTCATTTCCACCATAATAATGCTAAAAAGGCTCAAATCTTTACAAGAGAATTTTGAGATGACCCACAAAAAATCAAGATCAAAATTCACATATAAATTTTCTTCACAAGATCCACCTCAAAATTTACACCACCACCATTGATATTATTGAAATTCACAACAACAATCACCACAAAGTTTTGCATTCACGATCAAAATCACAACATGATCATTTTCAATCATCAAAAACAAAAATACTCACTACTAATTTTTTTCGTCAATCACTAATTCCACCACCAAACAGTAAAGAATAAGCACTCAATTAGTGAAAAAAATATATATATCTAACGAAGTAAAATGAAAAAATAACAAATAGGGAGAAGAAAAGTGGGATAAAATGAAAAAACAAGAGTAAAGGTTGTCAATAGAGGAGAGGAGGCTATGAATTTGTCTTTCTTTTTTCCTTTTTTGTTTTCATTTTATTCAAATGGGAATAAACAATGTTCATGGAAGATCTATAACTAATACTCTCCAACAATATCTATCAAACAACAAAGAGATAAAATTTCAAATATTGAGCTTAAATTGATTTTATTATTTTTTAGAAGATGAACTTTATCTAGAAACTTCTTTAATTTTTTTTTTGTTGGTAAAAAAGTCCATATGGCTACTTTTTAAAAGAAAAAAATAAAAAATGCACATGTTTTTTCTTTTTAGTTTTTCGCCACATCAACTTTTGGGTGTAAATAAATTTAATTTTAAATAGCATAATTATGTAATCGGTTGTCTCAATAGTTTTGGTGTATCTTTGAATTTTTGAATATAGTTTAGGATTGAAATGATGACTTTTACCTTTCCCCTCCCGGATTTCTCCTATACGGCCGGGTTCTAAAAGAAAAGAAGACACTTGAAAGAAGAACATATATTAATAACGTAACAAAAGGCCTTCCTTGATATTAATATCTTTGCTCGCGATAATTGTGCCGTACAATAAATAGCAGGAGAAAATAAGTAAATATATCGATGGTTTCAAATAATGAAGATTTACTGTAAGGAATGGTGAAAAAATGTGGTGGAACACGATACGTTAAAGTGGGTATTTGTAGGAGGAAAAGGTGGTGTTGGAAAAACAACATGTCGTTCCACATTGGATATTCTTCTTTCTCAGGTTTGATCATCAGTTCTCATCATATCTACTAATCCTGCTCATAATCTCAGTGATGCTTTTCAATAATGTTTCACCAAGCCTCCTACTCTTGTCAATGGATTCAGCAATTTATACGCCATGGCTCTTTCTTATGCTATAAACATATGTCTTTCTGTGATAACTGTGGTGTCCAATTGAAAATGTTGATTAGATAAAAGAGGTTAGCTACTGTGAGTATGAGGAGAAGTAGAGGTACAGTGAGTAAGTACCAAGAAGAGTTGATTAGATAAGACATGACATACCTATAGCTTATCGATGACATGATTCTAGATAGGAGGATCTGGAGGTCGATAGTTGTGTACTTTCTCTTTTTTTATTATTATTATTATTACTCTTTTATTATATGTAACCTTTGATTTTATTATTACATGTTTTTTCTTTTTCTATAGTGGTTGCTTTGGTTACTATTTGTTACTGTTGCTATTGTTTTCTTCTTCGTTCTTTATTTTAAATATGACAATTTGTATCAGAGCCATGTTATTTAAAAAATGTACAAGTAAATATGTGTTAATTATGAGAAATGTTGGAAATGTTAACTTAATTGTTAAAAATTATTAATTACGTTATCCTGTTAACTATGTTGTTATTTATTTGTTAAATATGAGAAGACCATTTAAAAATACACAAGCTTTTAGAGAAACTAAAGGAATTTTAACTAGTTATTACACAAAATATAAGCAGTTAAATAAAACAAAAGAAAACCCCAATAGATTAGCTTACTTAATTACCTTAATATCTAGCAATGAAGCAAAATTAATAATTCATTTAAAATCTAGAAGAATGAGATACATACCACCTAATTATGATAAAATTAGATTTCGGTATCCACCAAAATATTATAAATATTGTACAAATGAATAACATAACAAAATCACAAAAAATATAAAGAACTAAAACAATTAATATCTGAAAATCGAAGAGAATTAAAAATAAGAAAAGAAAGACTACAATATAACATGATTGTTGGAGTATGCCAAAAATGAATAAAAGCACAAAAAGAAGACATATCATACTTAGAATCAGAAATAGATAGTCTAGAATACATATATCAACATGATCTATACACTATCAAGTAGATAAAATGAACAAAGAAGAATTTATAATAGATGAAAAAACATATGAAAATCATGAAGGATTAAAGATAGAAATAGTATTTTCTAATCTAGGAAGACGATATAAGAAAATAGGTGAATATTTATATTTAATGTTAGAAAAAAGAATTAAAATTAAAAGATGAATTAACAGCTATGGTAAGAATAACAAGCGAAAACAAAGATATATATAGGAAAAAAGAAATAGATAAAATAAAACAACAGACTACAGAACAAATATGAAAAATAGAAGAAACTAAAAATAATTGGATTGCTGAATTAGAAAAAGAACTGCAAATGCTAAAAGAGTTGTATGAAAAAAGACATAAAGAAAAAGAAGAAAAAGATAAAGAACAAAAATTATTAATTGAGATAAATCAATTTAAAAAAATATGGAAAATAAAGAATTAGAAACTGATGAAATAGAAATAAATACAGTAGATGTTGAAGAAATAGATAATTATGATTCAGAAGATAGTGAAACATATACTGAAATCTTAACAAATATTGAAAAACTAGAAATTAAGGAAAAACAAGAAGTAATTAATAAAGAAAACTTAGAAAATGCAAACACGAAAATAAACACTCTTGATAAAAAAGACGATGAAAATATAATACCTAGTACATCAGAAATAAGAAAACCTACATTTTATTATAATGATAAGTTTCAAAGATACAACCTAAGGGATGAATATAACAAATGGACACCAAAACAAATAATTAATAAAAATTATAACTCCTTAGACTTAGACTGTGTAATAGCTGCAGATAAAACGATACAATTATGAATGAGATATATAACAAAACAATTATTAGATATTGGTATAAATGCAACAGATGCACCAGAATATATAGAAAGAACACTAATAGGAACAACAAAATTATGGTTTCCAAATTTAACTTAAGATAGTAAATAGGTATTAAGGGCTGATAAAAAAACGGAAGGAACAACAGTAACTAAACTAATACCTATAGACACATTGAACAAATATGAAATAGCTATAAGAGATGAATTTAGCAGTATGGCAACAGAAGAAGAAGAATAAAACAAAGAAAAAGATACAAATAGAAATTTAATGTTAAAACTAGCAATATGTAATATGTGCTATATAGATAAATATACGTGTGCATTTCAAGAATACTACTATAAGGGAGCATAAAATACCGAAGAAAGTAAAGAAGTAAGAAGATTATATTTTAGTAAATTACCTTAATCATTTAGTTCAAAAATAATAAAGATTTGGGATGAAGCAAAAATAGTAGATACGCTAGGATCAAGAATAAAATTTCTACAACAATGGTATAGAAATCTATGTGAAAAATACATACAAGAAATAAAAATAGAAAAAAACATTAATAAGGAATTTATCATGTTGCAACGATAAAATAGCACCCCAATTTGGATATGAAGAAAAATATTATAAGAAAAGGAAAAGACATACGAAATATAAAAAGTACAGAAAGTCAAAATATAAATATAAGAAATCAAGAAAAGATATTATGTAAAAAATTATAAATATAAAAGACCATATAGAAAAAAGAAATCTATAAAAGAATGTACTTGTTATAATTGTGGAAAACTAGGACATTTAGCTAGAGATTGTAAAATGCCTAAAGACCCAAAAAAGAACCAAATATCAGAAATAAAGATAGAAAATGCAGAATATATGCAAATAGATTATATAGATTATGAATTAGAAAGTGACGATAGTATATATGATATTTTGGAAAATGAAGCAGATAATGAAATAAATAGTAAATCAGATGAATCAATGACTGAAAGAGATATAAAAATAATAACAAAGGAAGAATATTTAAATGAAGAAGGAACAGATCAGAAAATAATATTTGATAATAATATATTTGACGAGACAAAAGGAAAATAATTAGATTTAAGTGTAGAAAAATATTTAAAATACCAACAATAAAAAATTTATTTAGTAGACAAAAAGAAGAATACTACGTAGTAAGCAAAAAAGAACATGTAATAGACTGTAGATATGCAAAAGGTAGAGCTAGTATACCACTAGTAACAAAAAGAATAATTAATAAAAAAATAAATGATATAAAAATTAAAGACCCAATAAAATACGTGCACCTTGGTGGAACGGAAATATTAATAAAAGCATGTTTTAGAGAAGGAACAGATACACCAATAGAATTATATTTAGCAGATGATAGAATTATAAAACCTATAGAAAAAAGTACAATAACTGCTATAATAGGAAATTTAATATACCAAAAATTTTAATTTATAATAAGTGCGAATTATTCAGTAGCAATAACAGATAAAAACATAGATAAATCATTAGTATCATATTGGAAAATATCAGGAATAGAACTAACCCCAAGAAGTAACATATTTACAGTAAGATGTAAAAAACTATATGTATTAACAATAAAACATAAAATAACGGCAAAAAATAAAATTAATAAAATACAAATAGAAAGTCCTTTTGAACAATTTGTACAAACAATTGATAACAATGATTATAGTTACAAAGACATGGATATAGAAGAAGATTTAGAAATAATAAATGATTAAATAAGTACAACAAAAAGGATAGCTTTTGAAAAACCAGAATCATCAGGATCATCAAAAAGAACAAATTATCAAATAACTTAAACAGTTAATTTAACTCAATACTATATAACAGAAACAATAATGAAATAGAATATTTAGTACTCCTAAATACAGGACAAGAAGAAAATCATAAAGCAAAATACCTAGTGAAAAATGAAGAAATAAAATCTAATAGTAATATATGCCCAGATCTACCAAGTAGTTTAATAACTATTAAAGATTCAGCAGAAAAGAAAATAATAATAGGAGTTAGAAAAATAAAAATAGAATTTGAAATAAAGGAAGATATGCAAAAAGCAGACATAATATTAGGAATAAAATGGTTAGAATAAGTAAAACCCTACAATATAGAACATACACAATTAACCATAACCTATAATAAGGAAAGATTATTAATAAAAAGAGCTTCAACATGAAAATATATGTACTTATGAAGATAATAGTAGAAGGATATTATAATAGATATTATACACCTATGATAGAAACAGGAGCAGAAGCCAACTTATGTAGATATAATAGTTTACCAGAAGATAAATGGGATAAGCTAAAAACACCAATAGTAGTCAAAGAATTTAATAATGAAGGAAGCTTAATTACCTATAAAGCTAGAAATATAAAAATACAAGTATAATTTAAGATATTAACAATAGAAGAGATCTATAATTATGAACTTACATCAAAAGATGTGCTTTTTGAAATGTTGTTTTTAGATAAACTATACCCACATATAATAACTAAAACACACTGATGGTTTTACAACACCATGTAAACGAAAGGTAAGAGCAAAAAGAGTTATTAAATAAAATAAGAAAGAAAACTGATTGGATAAAAGAAAGTGATAAAAACACACAAAAATTAGAAAATATAAAAAATACTTAAGACACAATAGAACTAGTTATATTTTCAATAAATAAAGAAGAAATGACTATATTTTCAATAGATAAGGTAGAAATAATAAAGAAAAAATTAAGACAACTATATAGTGAAGATCCATAAAAAGGATGGGAAAAACATAAGACTACTGTAAGAATTGAGCTAATAGATAAAAATAGTATAATAACCCACAAACCATTAACATATAACTTTGATGATTTAAAAGAATTCGAAATGCATATAGATGAATTATTAGAAAAACAATACATACAAAAAAGTAACAGTAAACACAATAGCCCAGCATTTATAGTAAATAAACACAACGAACAAAAAAGAGGAAAAAGTAGAATCATTATTGATTATAGAAACCTAAATGCAAAAACTATGACATATAATTATCCAATACCAAATAAGATATTAGAAATAAGACAGATACAAGGATATAACCATTTTAGTAAGTTAGATTGTAAATCAGGATTTTACCATTTAAAGCTAGAAGAAGAATCTAAAAAATTAACTGCATTTACAGTACCACAAGGATTTTACGAAAGGAATGTATTACCATTTGGATAAAAAAATGCACCAGGTAGATATCAATATTTTATGGATAACTATTTCAAACAGTTACCTAATAGTATAGTATACAGAGACAATATATTATTATATACATAAACTAAAGAGGAACATTTAAAATTACTAGAACAATTTGCAGGTATAATAGAAAATTTAGGAATAAGTTCAAGTGAAAAGAAAGCCGAAATTATGAAAAACCAGATAGAGTTTTTAGGAATACAAATTGATAAAAGTGGAGTAAATATACAACAACATATAGTACAAAAAATAATAAATTCAAAAGAAGAATTAGAAACAAAAAAGAAATTATAATCATTTTTAGGATTAGTAAACCAAGTAAGAGAATATATACCCAAATTACCAGAAAACCTAAAGCCATTACAGAAAAAATTAAAAAAGGATGTAGAGTATAATTACAATGAAGAAGATAAAAAACAAGTTCAGAAAATAAAAATACTTTATAAAGAATTACCAAAATTATAATTTCCAGACGAAAATAAAAAATTTACATATATAGTAGAAGCAGATGCAAGTGAATATAGTTATGAAGGAGTACTTAAATATAGATATGAAGAAGAAAAATTAGAACATCATTGTAGAAACTACTCAGAAACATTTAATGAAACGGAAATAAAATGGGAAATAAATAGAAAAGAATTATGCTCATTATATAAATGTTTATTAGAATTTGAGCGATATATTGTATATAAAAAATTTATTGTACGAACAGATAATACACAGGTACGATGGTGGTTAATAAGAAAAATACTAAATTTAGTTACAACGAAGGAAATTCAGATATTAGTATTGAATATAATAAATTTTATATTTACAATTGAAGTAATCAAGACTAACAAAAATGTTATTTCAGATTACATAACAAGACAAAGCTACCCAAACTGATGTTACAGAAGACTATACTCTAGAAAAGATACTTAAAACCCTAACTATGCTTTCACTGAAAGTGGATAGTATGGAAAATGAGATAGAAAAGCTGAAGGCTAATGAAGTTAAACTGAAGTCTAAAGCTATGACTCAGATAACTCAGCAGTTTGCAAAGCTATGTCGATCGGAAGACAATAAAATTTCAGAGATAAAAGAAGACGTTGGGACAATCCAAAAACCCATAACATTTATCAATCTACTTCTGCAGGTACAGGCAAAGGAGTTAGAAGGAACCCAAATATGAGCCTAACTAAAATATTTGATAAGCCATATATACCAAAAGTACCAAAAGACCCTTTGTTCATACCCCCACAAACTACCACATATCTAGAAAGCCTAAACCAAAAAAAGAAAGCCTATAATCACATAACCAGATCATATACTGAAAACATCCACAAAATACAAACACATTTAAACCTTAGACCTAGAGAAATAAATACAGATTATATAACCCAAAAGCTACAAGGATACAATAAGTTAATTTCATTATAAAAAATGAACCCAAATCTAGTTAAAACCTATTTCAGTTATGGGATACTCAATACTATATATACCCAGGATGAAAGTGAATTATCTGTTATACCATAAATATATAAAGAAATTACCACTTATAAAAAGATAACCAAAGGCAACCTATTTTTTGTAAAGTTCTATACGGCACCAGCAGAGATATTGCATGATGAAATTAAACCAATTATACATATTGTGAAGATAGGAATGACCCGAGATATGATCATACCTGAAGATATTAAATAGCAAGCTAACATACCCAAAATAGATATACCAGATTTTTATGATAATAAAAGAATTATTAGAATATCCACAATTATCCAAGAATTAGCAAATAACTACCTAAATTGGAATCCGATATGGAGTTATTATTCAAGAGATCATCTAATGATTTATTCAAAATCAAGAGATTTAAGACAAGCAAATATGGAAGAAGTTAAGCAATGGATTATCGCGTTGCTCAATCCAGAGAAAAAAAACAATTACCAGAGCAATTAGAGAAAAATTTATTTCAGTTGAATTATTGACTAGATACTGTAAAATGATAGGGCATAAATATCCAGATCATTTATGTTCAAAATGTAATGGAGAAAATAATGTAATTCCAGAAGTTCAACTAGAATAAAGGAGATAAGGACACCAGCTAAAAGAAAGACGAAAGATAGAAGGTAACGGAGCAATGGAAAAATAAAGACAAAAGAATAGAGATAAGATAGTAAAAGTTATGAAAGAAGAGTTATGAAAGAAAGTGACATGTGAATAGTTTTCTTGCCGTTAGACACGTAAATTATAGCATTTATTAGTTTTTGATAAGCTTTTTGACTTTTCTTTGGCAAAGTGCCATTATTGTACAGCTTTAGTCTTTATTAATTTTGTCTTTTTGTAGACTAGTCTTAAGATTTTTTGTAAAGTCTTTTGTAAAGATAACAAGTGTAAAGTAGGAACAGTATAATAGTATACAAGTTTTCTCTTTTTTAGGTTATAAATAGCAGAAGTATTTGCTAAGTTAAGGAAAGACTTTCATGTGTTGAAAGCAAGCCTTCTTGTATACAAAAATTATTCTCTCATATAATTAATAAAGATATTCAATTTTACACTAAGCTATGGATGATCAAAGCACATATTTATCAAATCTACCCGAAAAGGTATTTTCATTTACAATTATAAATAGCTAAATTCATAAATTCCTGACAATTATGATATAATAAAATAAGCTCATGTTAGTTACTTTATAGTAGAATTATTCAAAGAATAGCATGTTAAGAAGTTTATTAGCAAAGTGGAAAAGGAGAAAAATTCTCAAGAACTATGCCATCCTAAAAGTGAAACCGGTGAGGCAAAGAAGTCATGATGGGGGAGTAACCAGAGTAGAGGCGTTGTTTAGGAAAAAAGTATCCAGATTACCATCCTAATAGTGACCGAAGAACAGGTTATTTAAGAATAATCTAGTATATAGTGATCTAAAATGACTATATTTTGTTATGTATATGATTGGAGGGAATATTTTGAAAATAGTATCATATGAAGAATGAATATTTACTTATGTGATGAAATGATAGATAAATTTAAAATACTTGTTTTGTATATACTTAAGGATATAGAAATAGTAGATATAAGAAAAATTATGTACAAAAAGGTATTTCATTTTAATGAAGAGTTATTAAGTTCTATAGAAAACTTACACATATATAATGATAGCTACTGCTCATATTTAGATAGTTATTAGTCAGATGGATATTATACAAATTAAAAAATGTTAGAATATATTAAAAGAGTTAAAGAAAAACAAAGTTATCTATATGAAGAATTAATTACAGGAATCAGCTTAAAAGAGAAAAAAGACAATTAGAAGAAAGATTATTTAGAATAAAATTAACCTTAGAAAAAATATATACAAATGATAGTTTATATAATATTATACATGAACAACAAATGTTAATGAATCGCATAGATAACATAGAATCACATGTTAGATATAGTATGATTAGAATAAATTATTACACATAAATTTGTAAAATTACAACTACTATAGGATAAAATGATAAACTACGAATACTTAGAATCTTGGAGAAAAGATATGGAGCAAATAAGATTAACATAAATACTTATGAAAAAGAATCTACTTGACTACATAAAGACTAGAAATATGGAGCATATAGTATACCTTAAAATAATGTAGAATAATTAATAAGGTTAAAACAAATAACTAAGGAATGCTATGACATAGTATTATCAGAGCTATGTTAAGTTACCCGCACTATCCGCACCCCCTACAATTGGTATGACCCAAATTTTGTTGATCCGGTTCAGAAAGTTTCGTAGTGCGACCCATGTTAGTGATTTTCAATGCAAAGCCCCCGTGGTATGGAGCTTTATGTTTTTGTGCCTAGGACTTATTTGTATGCATGTATTATATAATTGCATTTAGTTGGCTGTTTTGGGAATTCAAAGAATACGTCATTGAGACAATTCATCTCCACGTTGTACCCTCTCTCTCCATTATAGTTAATTCCTCTACCTCTACCCGTGGTTTTACCCGCAAGGGTTTTCACGTAAATCTGTGTGTTCTTGTATTTCCTTTAGCTTGTGGTTTGCTTAATCTTCTTGATTCATAAAACTTTACTTGATCCAAGTATATCGGTAATAACCTCTCTACCTTCACAAAATAGGAGTAATGCTACACATACTACCCTTACCAGATCCTACTTGTAACAGTATACTTGGTATATTGTTGTTGAATTCAGATACTCTGGTATTTTAACTTTTATGTCTATATGCTTGTGAATATTAGTAAGTCAAAGAGTAGGTATAACTATGAGACTTTATAGAACTACTGGTTTTAAATGACCACTAATTTGTCTTGAAAAACAAATTGTTGATTATTGGAATGGGAAGGGCAGTGAATCAGGTTCAGAATAACTCCTTTAGCATTTTTAATGGTGTGCAATGACTTTAATTTTATGGCTTCAGTGTTTACTCCCTTTGAATTATGTGCAAGATATATCTTATTCACAGAACTTTGTATAAATATGCGTTAATCTATACACTTGGGTTCGTTTGGTGTGAGGTACAAAAGTAAATAATCCCAAGATTAAAATTTTAATGCATGTTTGGTTGGAAATATTCGAGATAACTCATCCCAAGACTAATAAATAGTACCGGGATAAATTATCCACACATTCAGTGGGATAACAATCCCACTATTATTTATTCTTGGGATAAAATTAGAAAAGGACAGAATTACCCCCAAACCTTTTGTCTCACATACAAGAAAATATCTAGGATTTTTCGGCTTATAGAGACAAATGCGTATAATTAAAAGAAATGACATATTTTATGTGGTTAACTTAACTACTTAATAGACAAATGAGAACACATGTAAAAAAAATTGAATGAAAAATGTATAATTGAATCTCTTTATCAACAGTTGAGGTATTGAATTAAGCGAATTGCGTTATATTTGTCTTGTAAAATATGTTACTTTTTTAAAAAAGATTATTGTGATTTTCTTCATTTTACTATTACAATTCAATCTGTACTGTGGCCTTTACTATATCACCCTTCAAAGAAAGTTTTTATTATATTTAATAACTATAAAAAAATATAACAATGTTGTAACGCCCCAAAATTTCCATCCCGAGACGACACATGGTGCTTAGGGCTACACGTAGCCCTAAGCTAACCCTCGGAGCCAGACACTACCTTAAGGAACCAAATTCAACAATAGTCATGCATAATAAAGAGATATATCACATTGGGTTCAAGAGAGGTACTGGAGAATGCTAAATTGTACAACCAAAATATATATTGAATGTTTGTACCTGCTATTCTTCTAGTCTGACAAAGCCTCTATACATTAAAATCAAGGAGCCTTTGGGATAAACCCCCAACTGACTCAATAGTACTAAAAGCCATAACAACAAAATGATATCACAAAAATATAGACACAGTCCTCGAACCATGAGGACTCAACACTGAGGAAACATAGTGAGGCACCGGAATATCACTAACGCGGTTTTGGCTGAGTACCTGAACCTACATTATGATAAAATATATCCCATAGGAAAATATATGGTTCAGCACTTTGGAATGTACTGAGTATGTGGTGGTGCATGCAACAATGTAAATATCATCATCAATTTCATGAAAATATGCATATGTACAATGATGGCTCACTTGGCTTGAGTTAAATTGAAACATACTTTTCATGATCTCATAGTAAATAAATCATATGATAAAAACTTCATAAATCTTCTTAAACAACTCAACTCTTCACAAGACTCGAAGTGACTCGGTAATTCAAGAAACTCAACTCTTATGGACATGGGAGGTTCTTATAAACGACATAAACCATGTGAGCTACATGGATTCCAACATTTTTCCCTCCTAAGGAGAGAACCCCACATTGGCGGGAGCGTTGTACTCTTGTCAGGGAGTACAATCTCAATTTAGTGATCACAATCTCATACTCGACCTCTGGCCCACAAATATCAATTCCAATCCTACGGTGGCATGTAGTTTTGGGGGAAATACCACATTTCCTGCTCGGTGCTAAATACTACTCTCAGACACAAGCTCAGAACGCATTAGGAAATCCACCATAAACATCACAGGGGTCTATCATGAAGACCAAATCAAATCTCTTTCTCATTTGTCAAATCATAATCAATTTGTGGATTCCTAACTCAACTCAAATCAAATCAATCTTTCTCAATATCAAAATGTATCAATTCATTAAATCATGGCAACATCTATAACTTTGAGGAAATATCAAGAATCATTGTAATAACTCAATCTCATGAATCAATATACTCAATAATCCAATTTGTCATAAGGAAGCTTAAAGCTTGACACATATCCTGAAAGCACTTGAAATATCAACTCATGGTAGAAATATGAAATTCACAATATTAAATATCAAGTCATAACTTGGGAATAGTAAAATAATCATGTATAACAAATCTTGTTCTTGATAGTTACCGTGTTGAGTTTATGGTAGTCAATGCACATACACAATGTACCATCTTTCTTATGCATGAATAGAACAAGTGCACCCCACTGGGAAATACTGGGTCTCATAAAGCCTTTGTGTAAGAGATCTTTAAGTTGCCTATTCAACTCTTTAAGTTCTACGGGAGCCATACAGTAGAGAGGAATGGAAATAGGTTGAGTACCGGGAAGGAGATCAATCCCAAATTCTATTTCTCTATTAGGTGGGACCCCTAGGAGATCTTTTGAGAAAACATTGGGAAACTCATTAAGAATGCTAACTAACTGAATAGTCAGAGTCTCGGACTTGAGGTCTTTAACTGAAACTAGGTAATAGATACAACCCTTGGAAATCAACTTCCTAGCTTTGAGGTAGGATATGAAATGGCTCTTCGGAGTTACAAAACTCCTGGACCACTCAAAAATGAGATCGTTAGGAAACTAAAACTTGACCACTCAGGTACTACAATCTATAGATGCATAGCATGACTGAAGTCAGTCTATACCCAGAATGACTTCAAAATCAACCATATCTAGCTCAATCAAATCAGCACATATGACCCGATAAAGGACACTGATAGGAAACTTCTTACACACTCACTTAGCAATAATAGATTCTCCTACCGGGGTAAAAACAAGAATAGGCTCAGGAATCCATTTAGGGTCCATCTCAAAATTTACAGCAGCCAGAGGTGTCACATAAGAGAAAATCAAATCGGGGTCCATCAATATATACAAATCAAAATGAAAGACACGGGGTATACCAGTGACAACATCTGGAGAGTCCCCCTTCTCCTGGCGAGGTGGTATGGCATAGAAGCGATTCTGGCGCAAACCGCCAGTAGTACTAGAAGAGGCGCCCTAAGGGGGAACTGGGTGGACTACAGGAGTGGGGGCACTAGTAGCCTGACTCTAGGGACAATCATCTCAACTCCTCTGTCTAGCATATGGGCAATGTCTAAGTCAGTAGCCCAAATTTCCACAACCAAAGCAACCCCCTGGTCAATAAAACACTTGCCAAAATGATCTCTACCACACTTGGCACATGAAGTAGAATGAGGTTTGTTACTTACACTTTCCTAAGACATAGATGGGATAGGCCTATTCCCCTGATCCTGACTGTTTCTAGGTCCAGGAGCAATAACTGAGAAAGGCGCAGGCATAAATAGACGTCTCTGGAATTAAGGGTGGTTCCCTCCATAGAATCTGGACTGACCGAATCCCTGCTGCTCTTATCTAGCTCTTTTATTCCCTTTTACTCTCTCCCTCTCTTTCACCTTATCAGCTTCAATCTGTTGGGCATATGTCATCAATCGAGAAAGGTTCATATCTTGGTGATCTTTCTCACTTCATCCAAGTACATCTATGGGTCTTTACCTACCTTCGACCCATAGAACTCAGGCGGATTCATCCGCATAAAGTCATGAACTCAAGATGTAGTAGACTTATTCTTTTGCAGAGGTAGAACAGTAGCCTGGGAGTTAGCTTGAGCAATGGTAGTAACTGCCTAGGCTAGCGCATGAAAAGCTACCCAAAATTCCGTATGAGACACATGCTCATTCAAAGGATCAATGGGTTGAGATTGATCATTATTTCTACGATCTTGACGAGGAGGCATTTTCTATTATAAGAAAGCACAAGTTAATTGCAGATAAAGAGACAGTTGTAGGCATGATAAACTTTAGAAAGAAAGAAATGACTTTTCCTAAAATGTCCCGTAGCTTCTTGTTCATAGATACGGCGCGCTACACACCGATGATCAAGACTCTACATAACGAGGCTTGTCAGACTCCCTAGGACCTAGGACTCCTTAAACCTTAGGCTCTGATACCAAGCTTTGTAACGCCCTAAAATTTTCATTTCGAGACATCACATGGTGCTTAGGGCTGCACTTAACCCCAAGCTAACCCTCCGATCCAGACACTACCTCAAAGAATTCAATTCAACAATAGTCATGCATAATAAAGAGATATATCACATCGAGTTCAAGAGAGATACTAGAGAATACTAAATAGTACAACCAAAATATATATTACATATCTATACATACCATCCCTCTAGTATAACAAAGCCTCTATACATCAAAATCAAGGAGCCTTTGGGATAAACCCCCAAATGACTCAACAGTATTGAAAGCCATAATAACAAAACGATATCATAAAAATATAGACATGGTCCTCGAACCATGACGACTCACCACTGAGGAAATATAGTGAGGAACCTAAATATCGCTAATGAGGCTACGGCTGAGTACCTGAACCTACATTACGAGAAAATGTAGCCCATAGGAAAATATGTGGGTCAGCACTTTAGAATATACTGAGTATGTGGGAGTGCATACAACAATATAAATATCATCATCAATTTCATAAAAATATGCATATGTACAATGATGGGTCACTTGGCATGAGTTAAATTGAAACATACTTTTCATGATCTCATAGTAAATAAATTATATCATAAAAACCTCATAAATCATCATAAACAATTTAAATCTTCAACTCAAGACTCAGAGTTACTCCGTAATTCAAGAAACTCAACTCTTATGGACATGGGAGGTTCTAATAACCGACATAAACTATGTGAGCTACATGGATTCCAACGTTTTACCGTCCTAAGGAGAGAACCCCCTATTTACAGGAGCGTCGTACTCTTGCCAAGGAGTACAACCTCAATTTACTGATCATAATCTCATACTTGGCCTCTAACCTACAAATATCAATACCAATCCTATGGTGGCAACTAGTTTTGGGGGAAATAAAATATTTCCTGCTCGGTGCTAAATACTTCTCCCAGACACAAGCTCAGAACGCGTTAAGAAATCCACCACAAACATCACGAGGGTCTATCATGAAGACCAAATCAAATTTTTTTCTCATTTATCAAATCATAATCAATTTGTGGATTCCTAACTTGACTCAAATCAAATCAATCTTTCTCAATATCAAAATGTATCAATTCATTAAATCATAAAAACATCAATAACTTTGAGGAAATATCAAGACTCATTGTAACAACTCAATCTCATAAATCAATATACTCAATAATCCAATTTATCATAAGAAAGCTTAAAGCTTGAGACATATCTTGAAAGCATTTGAAATATCAACTCATGGTAGAAATATGAAATTCACAATATTAAATATCAAGTCATAACTTGGGAATAGTAAAATAATCATGTATAACAAAGATTGAACCATTTATATTCTCATATTCTCATGATGAAGTAATTTGGGTATAAACCAACTTGCAAAATCATATAAATCCATAATAGAAATCAAAGCTTTGGGCACAAGAACGAAAGAATTGCTCTTGTTTAAAACCCCGCATACCTTAATGTTTGAAATTGGATGAATTATAGTGCTTGAGACTCTATCTGCACTTGTAATAAATGATTCTTGAAGCCCACACTATGAGGAACTTAGTTCTTTAAGAAATCTCAGAGGTTTATGGATGATTTTTGGAAGATTAATATTCTTGAATGAAACCCTAGATATATTTTCTTAAGAGAAATTGAAGAAATTGGGGTTTGGATGGGGATTCTCATATATATAGGGATGGGAAAAGACCAAAATACCCTTGAAAAAATGTCCTTTAAGTGCTAAAAAAAATAGCTGACGACATTTGTGACAAATCGTCAGACTTATGACAAGTTGTCACGAAATGTCATCACAAAAGGGTAGAATTTATGACTTTCTGCTTAAGGTGGCGACATTTTGTGACAAGCCGTCAAACTTGTGACAAGTCATCACAAAATGTCATGACACAGTTTACAGGCTGACACACTGGAGTAAAATAGGCAAAACTTTTCACTTCGATACCGGATTTGGGTGAAATTGGTACCATTAGAAAGCTAATTCAATTAACTATATGTTAGTGGGTCATGAGCTCAAAATTTCATAGTGTAAAAATAGATATGCTCATTTGAAGTTGAATATCCCAAAATCCTTCTCAAGAATTCAATCGGTATGGGAGGTTTTGATTTACCTAATCGCTAGGACATCTTTGAGGCCTTAATACACATCACCCTTGATCAGAAAACAACCAAAGAACTATAATTTATTTCTCATGAGCTTGAGTCATGATGGCACTATTGGTTAGAGTTCTTGGGGTATTATAAATGTATGATAAATGTGCTTCAAAACTATGTTGTTATAAAAAATTCTCTTATTTATTTTCCATGAACATGGCTAGTAATATCCCCATCTTATTTGACAAAAAATAAATTTAGAAGTTAAATGTAGTAATTGTTGTCAAATATATTTTGTTAAAAAAACATTAAAAGGAAAAATAAAAAAGGCAATTCTACGTCAAATGACATCCTAAAAACATACCAATACTTTTACCAGTACAATTTTCATAAAAGCTAGTTTAATAATTATTTTTATCGATACAATTTTCATAAAAATAATGATTAAACTAAATAAGGTATGGTTTATTTTTTATAAACACACAATCTATTCTTAAAGGGATTCCCATGTATATTATTTTTAGTACCACAAACCAAAAATCGATTAAAAATAATACCAAGATAACTAATCCCAGTACAACTAATCCCAGTATAACTAATCCCAGTATAACTAATCCCAGCATAACTTATCCCAGCATAACTTGTTTCCCAACCAAACGACCCCTAAAAGAACTTGGAATTCTCTTCTAAGTATGATCCATCCATTTCACCTCTGTACTAAGCAATTATAGTCTTTCATAACATGCATCTAGAAATATTTTCTTGAAAGGGGTATTCTCTATCCACTGTACAGCCATTATCTAGTTTTTCTTTTGCCAGCTTCTTTATTTTCACTATATTCTGAATCCTGCTAATAGTTATCAATGAAAAGTAATCCAATGTAATCCTAAGACTGGATTAGTGCACCATTAATCTGCAATACAACAATTCATCATAAAAAACCACCTTGCATAATCTTGATGATTGTGAAACCTCCACTACTTGAATGATAAACTCTTCTATTGCAACCTGAATTTCTTGATACTTAGTTCCCCTTTTCCTTTATAAGTTGGTAGTTCTAACAATTTTAGACAAGTTTATTTTTCTTTTTTTCTGCATTCCTTCCCATAAGATGTCTCATAAAATCTGTCCAGTTTGTACTTGTTAGGTCAAAATAATGAATTGTGTTAACTCCTTAGTTTTGATTGACAAATTCATAGTTTAGGACCTGTTCCCTGAGTTTTTGTGTTGACAAAAGCTACTACGCATTAGGGAATAGGTTGGGTTCACCTTCCGCTGTCACAATCAAATTGCCACGGCTGGCATATAGTATAAAAATTGGTAAAAAATTGTCTTCCACCTTTTTGCCTAAACCAATAGGATCTCTCCAAGGTTTTGTTGTGTCACAATATATATTGCTCTTTATCAACAAGAAAACCAACACTTCTATATCTCACAACTAAATATCTTTCAAAAGTGGTGAATCAAAGGCTACACAATGCAGCGTAAACTAGTTATTCATCGAGTTATATTTTTACTTGTTGTAGTTAAGTCTTTGTAATTTTATACTTAAATGCTTGCCTACATCTACTCATGATTGTCGATAGGTCTTGAGGTACAAACCTTTATTTTTTAATCATCTAGAGTTAGGTGATTGTTTCAAGCTAGAGTTAGCTTGTTAAGTCCAGTTTAGTTAGTTGGGGTGAGAAGCAGTAGAGTTACTACTTGGGTTTCCTTTTAGTAGAGTTATTAATATGAAACAAAGGATGAAGTTAATCCTTGGTGTCTATATTAAAAAAGTTGCTTGATTATAGTGGAGCTTAGAAATCCTGGAGGTAGGTTGTGGTTTTTCTCTCTTGAGCAAGGAGTTTCCACATAAAAACCTTGTGTTCTTTATTTTACTGTATTTCTGCACTTCTTTCTTTATATCTCCTAGTTTTTGTTGTGCGAGTGTATCAGGGAACAGGCCCCTGAGTTGAAGAGCAACCCACCCCAACCCTACAATTGGTATCAGAGATGGGTCTTCCATAATAAGGCTAACACCTTGGAAGTATCCTGAGAAATGGAGGTTCCACCAAAACTAAAATTTGAAGGCTTCACGAGCTACTTACAATTTTGAAGAAAGTAAAATAGCTCGCATTGCAAAAAAGGTTCTTAAAGACTTGGAAATGTTTGGAGCTTTCTCTAAAAGAGGATAATCTAGCAGGGGATCAAAGGCAGGAAGGGGAAATGACACTTGTCACAAATATGGAAAGCTTGGTTACTACATCAAAGATTGTCCAATGCATAAGATATATAACAGGAATATGTTAAGAAAGATGAAAATATAGAAAGAGAGAAGGTTTGGGCTCCTGTAAGGCTTAGCAAGAAGGATAAAGCACACAAGGTAGTTAATCAAGTGTTGTCAGCTTGTTAGGGGGACTCCTCAAGTGATTCTAAATAAGGAGAAAAATCTTACATGTTGGTAATTGTAAAGAATGGATATTAGGCCTAACTCAACCTCAAAAGCTAGCTCATGAGGGGAGGATTGTGTAAGTCCATTCAAGGATACCAACTACCCATCCCTTTTTCGACGTTGGATACTTAACACTCCCCCGCACACCCAAACCTCATTAACTGGAGCATGGACAATATAATATGGGGGGTCAACATTGATGAACAAAGATTTGGGATGGGCATGGCTCTGATACCATGTAAAGAATGGATCTTTGGTCTGACTCAACTTCAAAAGCTAGCTCATGAGGGAAGGATTGTCCAAGTCCATATAAAGAATCCAAGTACCCATCCTACTTTCAATGTTGGACTCTTAACACTCCCTCACACTCCTAGACCTTATTAACTGGAGCATGAATAATATAATATGAGGACCTAATATCGGTGAACAATGAATTTGGTTGGGCCTGGCTTAAATACCATATAAAGAATGGATCTTTGGCCTAACTCAGCCTTAAAAGCTATCTTATGAGATGAGGATTATCCAAGTTTATAGAAGGAGACCAATTACCCTTTTTTTTCAATATGGGATACTTAACACTCCCCTATATGCCCAATTCTTATTAATTGAAGCGTGGGCAATATAATATGGGGTCCCAACATTGGTGAACAAAGATTTGGGATTGGTCTAGCTCTGGTACCATGTAAAGAATAGATCTTAGGCCTAACTCAACCTTAATAGCTAGCTCATGAGGGGAGGATTACCCAAGTCCATATAAGGAGACAAAGTACCCATCCTACTTCCAAGTGGAACTCTTAATAGTAATGGAAGATAAAATATCAGTGTTTGACTCATTTTTTTCCCTAATGGCAAAGACTAATAATGAGAAAGAGAAACTTATCACTCTCCTTTATATAAAGGATATTCTAAAGGACTATTCCATGAGTAAGTTGAGTCTCTTGCCTTTGCATGGATTTACTCTCTAAATGATCTTCCTAGAGACAAGTAAAATCTTAAGAAATCCTTGGAAAATAGTGAGCAAGAAGAAACTAAGATGAATATTCAAGTGCCTGAATTTAAAACGAAAAGAGAAAATTGAAGGCCAAAATGAAATGGTGGAACTGAATGTACAAGTGGTTGAGCATTTAGTCACCTGTAAGACTCTTACCTGTGAAAATGATCTACTAAATAAGAGAGTAGATAAAACATCAAGGCAAGATTCTAAGGGTAATAGTGAAGGGTGTAGAATGCAGCTTTAGATGAAAGAAGAACTAACCAATGTCAAGGATGACCTGATTTCCTCAAATTATACAAACATAGTGTTTGAGAATGAACTGATTTGGGTAAAGACTAAGCTTGAGAAAGCTCTTAAGTGGACTATATCTTCACAACCATTGATTGTCTTTATTAGCCAAGAACTTTGGGATACAATAGTCAAGAAGATAGACACAACTCTTCAGTCATGTATGCAAAAAGAAAATATGATGTTTCATGTATCCATTATGGAAGGAATAGTCACTCCAAGGATATATGTCCTTTCAAAACCACAACTTCAGAAAAAGGGAGGAAACAAAGATTGCCAACCTGGATAAGAAAAATACTCATTTTTCCTCTATCACCCTTTTAAAATTTTTTATTTAAATGAGTTCCTAAGAATAACAAGTGATTAATTATGCAGAGAAGGTAAGGGGGAGCAACCAGCACAAGGATGATAACTATGATTGCTTAGAGCGCTTGATTAAATATCTGATAACTATGATTGCTTAGAGCACTTGATTAAATATCTAAAGACTACCCATTACTAAATTTCCCTTAAGGGAGACATATCATCTCGGTGATGGAATTAAAGAATAAAAAGTATGGTTGATGCTGATGAAATAAAATAGGAACTAATCAAATGACTCAAGAAAGGATAGATCTTGTAAAATCATATTGATATAGGTGACTCTCATGATTCTTCTTCTATGACTATAAATTGGTAAGCAGGTATCCAGGTTGAATAATGTCTTATGTGTATAATTCTGCCTCATATAGTTGAAAATATAAACCTATGGAAAGAAAGGAAATATATGAAGAGAAGTTGTAATGCAGTATAAGTTCATTAAATTTTATCTTTGCTTAGGGACCAGTTTCCTAATCAGGTTAGTGCCACTCGTTATTCATAAGATAATGACCATTTTAAAAATATTTAATGATAGTGCTGCATACTCTCCCACCTTTTCAAAAATACTGTCATCTACACTCTAAACTCAATAGTCATGTCTTTTTAACTAGACATGTCCCATCAGAAGCATTGCATCTTTCAATCTCAACCGTTCTTTCATGCCTAATACATAACCTAAAATCAATCTTATTTTCTCTATCGTTTTGAAAATTCTCTTATATAAAACCTCATCAATTCCCCAATAGCTCACAAGGAAAACAAAAGGTGTGATCTTCTCGCCTCTCATTAGCTTATCAAAACCTTGCAGAATGTTTAACTCCTTTTGATCCTCTCAGAAAGATGAACCTCTTTCATTGAAAGTAATAGATACCTTTTTAATTCGTTGAGATTCAAAAGAACACTTTTCTATTATTGAATTTACTCTTCCTTTCATACTGAAAACTGCAAAGGATTACTCCACTCAGTTAAAAATAAACTATCCCAGTACTTTATCCTCCAAAGGGGATGATTATGCAAACCTCAATGAGGCCTCAAATAGCAATCCTCCAACTCTGTCTACCAAAAGACAAAACAATCTTCCTAAAAATGCTGAGGATAACATCCTCGTGATTCCATCTTTTCTTGATCCATCTAGTGAAAACAAAAGCAACGTGGATATTTCTAATAATGATGATAAGGAGCCATTGTCCTAGAAAATATCCAAAAAGAGATCCCTTTCTTTCTTATTCAGGACATCCTTTGTTAATCTAAAACCCACTGGAACTAGATCATGTATGAGAAACTTAATGAGGGAGGAACTGGAAGAAAGTAAAGAGAACACAAAAAGACAAAGAATTCCAAAAAAGAATGGTCTAGATTTAGTTGAACCTAATTTTGAAAAGATAGTGAAAATTGTTGAGTCTAATTAAGATACTGATAGTGAGATTGAATAGATGTTTGAAGGGTCAAGTGAGTCTGAATATGAGTCCCTTTATACTAAATTGGAGGAATATATTGATGACACTATTTAGAGAAAGAGAAGGAAATAATAATTCTATCACCAAATAAAGGAAAAGGGTTACTAGTGAGAATCCAGAGTCCAGCATCACTACAAAGAGAAAAAGATAAGAGTGTGCTGACGATAAGGGACCACCTTCCAACTCTAAATCTGCCAAAGTCTCGACTGCTCCCTGAACTTCTGGGAAGTGTTCTGGTTTATTAAAGCAAGTTTCTACATTGTAAGAAAATATATTTTCTCGTGATGCCCAACAGGAAATTCTCAAGACACAAAAAGTCTTATGTAGAAGAGTTTTTGACCCAAATATAGCTGACATGCCAAGAATGAGAGAACAACTTGACTGGGTGATGTATTAGAATTGGGAACACCTATTTGATTTTTAGATTCCCTTGTTGCATGAGGAAGAGGTAATAATGCTCTACCATAGCATAATTATCTATTATGATGGTTTGTATGTTGACACACAAGTCAATGAAGTTGATATAGGTCTAAATTAAGACACCCTTTTTGAGATCCTTTGTGCTCCCACTGTGGGGATTAGGTTTATTAGATCAAGGGAGGGGTCTCCATAGTTTTTGAGAGTGTGAACTGAACATGATGACTTAAAATACAAGAATGTAAACAAAAGGGATCTCAAAGGAGAGTATCAGTTGATATTTGAATTAGTGAATAAGGTACTTCTTTCAAGGACTGAAAAAAGGTCTACTATAATAAAACCTGATTTGTACCTTATGTAAATGTTGTCTACACAGCCAAAGGTAAACCTTGAATCCATTGTACTTGAGCATCTTAACACAGTCATGTCTGCAAAAGATGGCAAACATAGTTTAGCTTATAGTTTTTAGTTAAGTAGAGTATTTTCCTATTTTAATGTTGAGTGTGACAAGGGTGAGGCAAGATCTATAAAATAAGTGTTTAATCTCCCCACCTTGGAGGACAATGAATGCACACCTAGGAGAGAAAGTGGGAAGTCCAAGTCAATTCTATGCAAAAGGCTCGAGGTTAGAAGTAGCTTTTCTAATAGCTTTAGTTGATCAAAAGGATGATGTGATTGCTTCCTTAAAGACTGGATCAGGTGCACAAGAAGAAAAGGGAACTAGCTTTGATGGAAAATTAAAAAAATAAAATGTTACCCTGTATGAGAGGTTAAAGAAGTTGAAAAAAACAAGTTGAAGCTTTGACTACAAAAATAAAGTATTGACTCAACAAATTCTCAAGACACGTGTTGCATAAGGTAAGAGAATGACTCTACTTCTTAGGCAGCTATCCAAAGACTGTTCCTTCTTCCTAGCTCCCTTCCATCCTAGTATCTTACCCTTTCTTTTAAGTCTTCTTATCTTTGTCTCTAATGTATGGCAGGCACAATTGTTTGAACATTTTATGGTTATTATTTTAGTGAATGATTTTTGGTGCTAACTAATGAATAAAATAATGCCCTTTTTTAATGTTATCACTTCTCCTACTTCTATATAATTCTCTCTTACTCATGTAAAGGTTGCCTCAATAGCCATAATTAGCATGTATGTTTATCCATACCTGGTTTACTGTTTGACCTCTTTGATGATGCCTAAAGGGGGAAGTTATGATGGGTATGTAGCCTGTATATGTAGGATGAGATATATGTTTAGGAGATGTAATTGTGTTGTAATAAGGTATAGATATATAGTTTGTATTGATTAAGATCAGGGTTCTCTCATCAGGGAGAACTTGATGTTCATTGATAGAGGGAATAAGGTGTAGGATGTTAATATATTTATAGGCATCAATGATAGGGGGAATTGGTTGGGCAAACTAGTCTGACATGCGGTCTTGTGGCTTATGGTATGTTGCTGAGGTGTAAGCTATGTTGTCTGGAGATGTTGAGTATGTTGATTTAATTGTATAGGTTTGTCATCATCCAAAAGAAGAAAATTATTAAGTCCTTAGTTTTGATTATTGAAAAAGTCATAGTTTGGGATCTGTTCCTTGGAGTTTTTATGTTGACAAAAGCTACTACACATTAGGGAATAGGTTGAGCTCACCAGCCACTGTCACAGTCAAACTACCACGGCTAAGACATAGTATAAAAGTTGGTGAAAAGTTGTCTGGCTCCTTTTAGCCTCAACCAATAAACTCTCTCCTAGGTTTTTTTGAGTCACAATATATATTTCTCATCTTCCTCTACAAAAAATCTGCACTTTCATATACTCATAACTAAATATCTATCTAAAGTGGTGAATCAAAGGCTACACGCTACAATAGGAAACTGGTTGTTCATCGAGTTATATTTTTACCTCATTGATGTAGTTGAGTCTTTGTATTTTTGTACTTAAATGTTTTACTACATCTGCTTATGATTGTTAGTAGGTCTTGAGGTGCAAACCTTCATTTTGTAATCATCTAGAGTTAGGTGATTGTTTTAAGCTAGAGTTAGCTTGTGAAGTCCAGTTAGAGTTGGCTGGGGTGAGAAGCAGTAGAGTTACTTCTTAGGTTTCCTTGTAATAGATTTATTGATAAGAAATAAAGGATTAGGAGATTAATACTTGGAGTCTATATCAAAGAAGTTCTTGAGTATAGTGGAGCTTAGAAATCCTGAAGGCAGGTCATAGTTTTTCTCTCTCGAGCAAGGAGTTTTCACGTAAAAACTTGTGTCCTTTATTTTACTATATTCTTGCAGTTCTTCCTTTATATCTCCTAGTCTTTATTGTGCTAGTGCATCAGGGAACAAGTCTCTAAGTTGAGGAGAAACCCACCCCAATTCTACAACTTGAAATATTGAAGTTGGTATGTCATTAGTATTCCTTATTTAATTCTTTATAAAAAGAAAAGCTCATTATTTAACAAGAAATTGTTAGTAAAATCGGATTTGTTGGTGTCAGAAATTGTGACATGATGAATAATGTACAGGGTTCACAAGATAAAAGATCATCATCTCTAACTGTAGCAACAAATAGGCCAGTGATTCTTTTTTATGAGAGTGCACTAACCTATACTTGTATTTTGAATTTACCATGAAATAGAAAAATAGGACTTGCGGTAACTGATAAAAAGATGCAATATGGATAAGGCTTCTATTGCAACTCCCTTGGTTTGAGTTATATAACCCTAAGTATTTCGTACCTATAGAAGGTGAAACTAATTCTTAACACGCTACATGTTTGTCAATATTAAGCTTTTTATTGGGGATTCTAGTATATTTTCTATCTGCTCTTGATCATGAATAATTATCTTCAACGTCGATCACATTAAGATATCCTTGTAATCATTTTCATCACTGATGTGTGCTGAGATGATAGAGAACCAACAATAATGGAAGGTCTTGAGCAACTTTAGTTGCAAGGTCTTAAGCAACTTTAGTTGCAATCCTTGTAACACATTTGAGGCTTTTAACTCATAATAATTACAAGGTCTTGAGCAACTTTACTTTTTTTTATTAGTTTACTTTGATGTTTTATTTTAAGCTGAGATGATAGAGAACCAACAATAATGGAAGCAAAAAGGTTAAAATTGTAAGAAATTTGAAGACAAGTGTGGCTGACGACATTTATGATAAGTTGTCAGCCCTGTGATAAGCTATCAGGATGGTCGTCATCAGTAGATAGAGAATTAGCCTAAAGTAGAAGTTGAGATGACATTTTATGATAAGCCATCAAGGGTCTGATAAGTCGTCAAGAATGCCATCAGCCTTAAACAGGAGATGAGTTTTAGCTAGAAGAGTTGACAACATTTTGTGATTGGCCGTCAGGATGGTGATAAGCCATCAAGGATACCGTCAGACGTGGACAGGACATGAGAATTGGAGAAGGAATATGATGATGTTCTTAATAAGCCATCAAAATCCTGATAAACCATCATCATCGTCATTGTCAGTCTCAGACAGCAAGAGCAAAAAGTGAAGAGGAGATGACGACATTTGTGATAAGTCATCAGACTCCTGATAAGCTATCACGGATGTCGTCGTCTATTCTGAGGAAAAGCTGTAACCTTGATTTTGTTTCCATAATTAGGGTAAACTTTCTAAAGCTTTTTTTTAGGGTTTCCTGGGGGGATTCCAGACATTATTCGACACTTTGAGTTTTGACAACATACTCTGATATTTTCTCTCTCTACTCCTAGACTTTAACAATACCACTATTTTAAGAGATTATTATCAGTATTTTTGGGATTTTCATTTGTGATCTAATCTACGATTCACTGGTTATTATTCATCTTTGTAAGTTTATCTTTTAAATCATGAATTCAATTATGTGTTTCATTTATTACATCATGAGTGTCTAAACTCCCTTAACCTGAATTATGAGATCTAAGGTCAGGTCTTGATGAGGTGCTAAGTATTCAAGATTCAATAGATGGTAGGATCTCTTGATAATTATAAAGTTTTAATTAATGTCTGTTGGTTGCAAATAGTAGACACACCTTCTTTGATTTGCTTGAGAAAGAAATCAAATATAGTAGGTAGTGAATTATCAACAGGGACTCAAAAATACTTCGTTTAATAATCAGCGTTGTAATAAGGTTGGTTAACCTGAGGTAAAATTTGGGCAGTAAATAGAAATTCCCTAAGTTCGAGAGGATTAGGGAGTTAAACGCTTAAGTAGGTTAAGAGACATTTAAGCATAATATCGATAAAGATAGCTTGTTATCCTACCCATCATGAAAATCTTGAACCAGTTTTACCATCTGCCATGTAACGGAAGCCCTAGTGAACATAATTTTTGTTTTTTTATAAACTCTTGATTTACAAACACTGAAAGTAAAGTGACAAATAACAACTTGTTAAACCTAAACCTCCCATTTCAGGAAACATTAAACTATCAGTGGACTAAATTGCAAACAACTAGAGTTCACACCATATTCCTTGTGGGATTCGACCCCAACCTAGTTGCATTTTATATTGACAACAATCGCTTACACCCATTCAAGAGTGTAATTTGAGAGTTATCAAAAATGGCACCGTTGCCGGGGAGTATGGATGTAAACTAAAGTTTGTGTGCACTAATTGACTATTAGTTAAGTTTCCTAGATTTATATTTATTTGTTGTTTTTGTTTATTTAAGGGATTTTTTATAGTGTATGCGAAGTACCAGAAGTTTCGGAGAATATTTACTATCACCAAATTCGAAACCGCAACGAATAGAAAGAATGGCAAAATAGCAAGAGGCTGATAGACTAGTAGCCTTAGCTAGAGATCAGGTGAATGTGCAAAATGTCAGGCAACATGCACGACATCCAAACCCTAAGGATAATGATTTAGGGGACGAGGAGTTATTGAACCCTGGTAACCCAAGGCGTATAGAGCAGATAGCTGCACAAGTGCCATGTAATGTTAACCGGAACTGTCCATTCTAAAGAAGACAAGAGTACCAGCCGGTCCAGTATGATTTGAATGATAATGATGATGGTATGGATGGGGCAGGTGGAATGGGTGCAATCATTCCTTCACCATTGGCACCTGGAGCTAAATTAAATATTACGAGCACTATGATCCAACTCCTTAATTTGAAGGGTTTGTTTGGAGGCCTTCCTGGGGATGACCCCAACCTGTATCTGGTGAATTTTGTCACCATTTACAAATCTTTTGATAACATAGGAGTGGGCCAGAACACTATCCAGTTGAGTTTGTTCTCGTTGTCTCTTTCTGGAGAGGCAACATTGTGGCTGAATGAGCTTACACCTAATTCCACCACCCACTAGAGCGAATTAAAAGAAGCATTCCTAGAATGGTTTTTTCCACCGTCCAGAAGGGTACAGTTGAGAGACAAGATCATTAACTTTAGATAGCTCCCTACTGAAGCTTTGCATGAGACATGGGAGAGATTTAAGGAGAAGCTAACACAGTATCCGAACCACAATATGACAGACTTACACTTGATGGAGACTTTATACATGGCCCTCAACTTTGTAATAAAGTCGATTGTAGATAATATTGCTGGTGATTTATTTGTTGATATTTTTCAAAATGCCTCAGATATGCTAAATAAAATAACCAAACAGAGTCGAGCTTGGAATACGAGAGAGTCTGTGGTAGCAAGCCCTGCTGTTTCTATTTGTATGTCTGTTGAACAATGCAGGAGAGATAAGGAGCGGGGATCAAGATATGGACCATCTAAAGACTCAGATGGACTTGCTCACCAAACATTTATTGTCAAGGAAGACTGAGAAAGTAAAAGTTGTAATGACTTAAAACTGAGTGGATATGGAGCCTGAAGAAGAGGTGAATTATGTTGCTAATCAAGGGGTTTCCGAGGCAATAGCCAAAGGAAGCAAGGTCAGAACATTTATGAAAAGCCTGGTTATAAAGATAGGGAGCAAGGAAGTTGGAGAAGCAATAATGATAGGAATTGTTTATATGATCGAGAAGCTGCTACAACTAGCTCTGGAAAGATGTCAATGGAGGACATGATGGATAAGTTGTTGAAGTGAGTTGATGCCACCAACTCTGGTGTAACCACCATGAAAACTGATCTAACATTCATCAGTCAGTTGGTGCACTCACACTCTACTACCATCAATTAGTTGGAGTAGCAAATGAGCCAACTTTCCTCTATATTTAACCAGAGAAAGAGCGGAACATTACCAAGCCATGCAGTTTAGAATCTACAGAATGATGGCTCATGTATGGCGATTACCACTAGGAGTGGTAAGATATTACTTGGCCCTTCTGTGGGCAAATCTGTAGATGGTGAGGTAGTTGTTTATGAATCTGAAGAAAGCAATCTGGTGGAGTCTTAGAAGCTGGATAGTTTTGTTAATGCTTTGAATAAGGAAAGAAATAAAGAAGAGGAAGTGGTGTTGAAAACTATCCCAAGACCACCACCTCCCTTTCCTCAACCATGTAAGAAGAAGGCTGAGAATGCAAAATTCAGCAAATTCCTAGAAATGCTCAAATAATTGGCAATAAATGTGCCTTTGGTTGAGGCACTTGAGCAAATGCCAGGATATGCGAAGTTCATGAAAGACCTTGTGACCAAGAAATGAAAGGTTAGCCATAAGATGGAGGATAACCTTCTCCATTGTGGTGCTATCTCTACAAGGTCTTAAGTACCAAAAAAGCAGATCCTAGTGGGTTAACCATTCCGTGTACTTTGGTTCCATGAAATTCAAAAAAGCACTATACGATCTACGAGCCAGTATAAACCTAATGCCACTTCTTTTGTACAAGAAACTGGTATTGGGGGATCCTACCCCAATGAATATGCGGTTGTTAATGGCAGATAGGTCTGTGAAGTGACCTGTGGGTATATTAACGATGTTTTGGTAAAGGTAGTTGGCTTTATTCTACCTGCTGATTTTGTAGTCCTCGATTACGAAGTGGATTTTGAAGTGCCTATCATTTTCAGTAGGCCACTACTTTCAACTGAGAGAGTGATAGTAGACATGGAGTGGAACCAACTAAAGTTTTGATTCAATGACAAAGAAGCATACTTCAAAATACACTCATCTATGACTCATCAAAAAGAGATGAGTATTTTCTCAATCATTGACGTATTCTATGATGATGGTAAAGGGGTATCAACAGGTTGTCATTGCAAAGTCTGAGTGGTTAAGACAACCAACTCGTACCGCGACAGTAAATTAGGCGCTATTGGGAGGCAACCCAAAATTTTTATATTCCAGTAAAGTGTTTTTTTTTTGTAGTTAGGATTTAGTAAAGAGAAGGTGAAAAATGAGGAGGTCAGCTAAAAGGTCATGATGGCATTTCTGATAAGCCGTCACAACTGTGATAAGCTATCTAAAATATCATCAAAGAGGCCAAATTTGAGGCATTTTCTGTTAAGGCTGATGAAATTAGTGATAAGCTATCACACTTGTGATAATCCGTCACAAGATGTCATCAAGAAAACCTTGAAAGCATTGTTAGACCATTTTGGGCCGAGTTCAGAAAATTCGACCTGGCCTACAGTCGAACCTCCTCATGTTCCCTCCTGTCTTATTTTCTTTCCTACCTTAGTTTATTTCTTTCTTTACTTAGTTTATTTACTTACTCCTTTCAAATAATTTTCCAAAGTTAATCAAGAAATACATCTCCCTTGTGAGTACGGGATTTGAAAGCAACATCAAGAACCTTTTCCATTCTCCTATTACCCTCTCTAAATCGTGTGAACAAGTGAAATCACCTACCAGGTATGCCCAAAATTCAACTTTTCTTTTCAAGTGGTAAGTGATAGTTGATGATAACCTAATTTCCCAAGAATCTTGAACCAAGTTCAACTTGTAAAAAAGGGCTAAAATCGGAACTAGAGTTTGCTATCCAATCCTAAAGCTTTTAAGTTCAGCTTAAAAAAATGGAATTCAAGTGAATTTTGGGAAATAATTAGACCAAAAATTAAGTTAAAATCAAATGTGGGATTCCTATAAGAGCTGACAACATTCATGATAATCTATCACAACTATGATGGATTATCAAAAATATCATCAAAGGCTACTATGAATGAAGTGAGTTCAGTTTAGAGCTGACGACATTTATGATAGGCTATCACATTTGTGATGGCTTATCAGAAATGTCGTCAGAAGTTGATAAAGTTTTGCAGGTTCTATCTAAGGCTGACGACAATTGTGATAAGCTATCACAGTTATGATGGCTTATCAAAAAATGTCATCACACCTGGAACCTGAAGCATGAATGAGCCTTCTCAAAGGATGTGAAGCTTAAATGATTAATGTGTTTGTGTTTAGGCTCTTAAAGATTGACTAATGGTTTTTATATTACTACAGAAACCCTATAATGGCACCCAAAAGAAAGAGCCCCATGCTTACAAAGAAGAAATAATACAAAAGTGTACGCTGGAAGCTCATCGATAAGGAGTCTGATTATGAAGAGAAAGAGCCTCTGCTCTGGAAGCGAAAGAAGAAGCAAAGTATAAAAGTACCCACCCTTACCACCAAAACCAATTGAGGTGGAGGATAGTGAGGACACTAAAACAACAACAGCTTTTGAGCAAGAGGCATCTAAATATTCTGAACATAAGCAGTATAAGTCTGAACATGCTGAATCTAAAGAGAAAGAACATGAAGAGCCTGAGGAGCTTGAGTCTAATGGAACAGCATATGAATCCCCTTTCACTGAACAACAAGATGATAAGGAGTCTCCAATTTAGAGAACACTTATCAAATGTAAGAACCCCAAAGTTCAAGACAAAGCAAGATGGAAAATTTCCAAGACAGAGGGCATCTTTACTACTGGGCTCTGCAGAACTGATAGAAAAGGACTAAAAGGCCGATTCAGGAAGAAAAGAGGATTATCACCAAAAGTCTGCGTAGGCATCCATAAAGTGGAATAGAAGTTCCAAGAGTACGGCTTGGGAAAAACTACTAAAGGGGAAAGCTCATTTTTCTTTCACTGGTCCAAGAGTTTTACACGAACTACCCAGCTCAGTTGGAAAACATATGTAGGTCAGGAGAAAGAGTTGCAGACTATCCCCTATTGGAGAGAGTTCAGGTAAGGGGCGTAAGGGTTGATATCTCAATCAGAACTATCAGCAGGTTCTTGTATGGCCCCAACTTCACTCCTCAAGCCACTTCACCATTAGTCTATGCTCGAATTAAGAATCAGGAAAATCAACATTTGTAATTGGCCAATATCATAGACGAAGAGGAACCAGCATGGGTGACCGACCTAAATGAGAGAATCTATAAGTCCTCTTTGACTCAAGAGGCAAAGTTTTGGTTGGGGATAGTGCATATCTGGATGATGCCCACTGATGGAGACAACATTCTGGGTGATGACCGAGCTATCCTAGTAACAAGCACGGTGTAGTAGCTTTCTCTAAATTTTAGGGAAATCATTGCTGATGAGATAAAGATTAGAATATTAAGAACCGACACTGCTTATCCTTTCCCTTGTCTTATCACAGAGTTGTGTCGAGCTGCTAATATGCCAGATATTTCAGGGGTCGATAATGACATTTCTTCTCAAAAAACTCACAACCCCATACGGTATGATGAAAATCAGCCAGGACTGAGACTTGATAAAGGTGCAGAGTTAGCAGCAGACCCTCTAGTTACAGATGTCGGTTCAGTACCTAATGTGGAAGTGCAAGATTCTGAGACTGCACAACTAACTTTTTAGCACAGGCAAGTTTAGTGCCTGAGAATAAACCCAATCCCTCAGCTCCTACAGTATCAATAGGATTTCCATTTCATTTGATCGATATCAGAAAAGTGTCCAAACAAGCTAAATGGTATAAGGCACAGCTACATGCCTTTGCCAAGCAATTTGCTCTGCAGTAGACAAGAGAATCAAGACTGCTCTTGAGCCTTTTATGACTTTGCCTTGATGGGTTGCAGGTTTGGAGAACCAATTTGATGCACGAGCAATAAAAATATCATAGGATGATCTAGATAAATTCAGAGCAGATTTAAACAAGGTAAAGGTAGATGTTGGGGTGTTGCAGCAGCACCAATTTATGGTACCGACAGATTCGGCTATGCATAAATCAAAGAAAGAAATTTCAATGCTTGACCTCACTGGAGATTCACCAAAGAAAAAGAAAAAGAAGAAGGGTGAGAAGATTGGAAAAGATAAGAGAGAAGACGCTGACAGTAAGGAAGAAAGAAGAGTGAAAAAGAAGGTAAAAAACAAGGCCAAAAAAGAGGAATTTAAGAAAGCAAGAATGGAGTTGCTAGCGGATAATAAGAGATTGGAGGCTTTGAAAGCCAGGGCTGTAGGTGCCTCATCTAGCAAACCCCCTACCACTGTAAGGCCAAAAGCACTCGATGGAGAGAAAGTAGCAGATGATACAGTAGCAGGGTCATAAACCCATGACCCTCGAGCTTAAGTTATTCCAGGTATACTCTAACCCTTAGTTTATCTTTATTTTCAATTTTAAGTTGAGGGTGTAGGGTAGGATGTTAGTGTAACAATTTTTGGTAGATAATTAGGAGTAATACAGGTACATTTTGTGACTTTTGAGCACCTCTCCATTGATCTGAGTTTATAATTGTGTGAATTGCATTCATCTATGACTGCGATGCATCTTTTTGTGGCATTAGTCTGGCAAGTTGATAATTATTGCTGAACAATTTGCATGAATCGAATAAGTAGTAATATGCGAGGTACTTGTGTGCCATGTGTGTGTGATGTCTTACTCAGCTCCTGCTGTGTGCCAAATCTAGAACTTGCCATGTTAGTCCTACCAAGGTTATAAGATAGGGGTTAGGAAAGGATCATAGGCCATGTTTGATTGTAACCCACTTTCAACCTAAATGACCTTCCCAGTATGAATAATATCCCATGATCCCTGATTTATTCCTATATGCTTGTTTCTTTCTGTGAAACCTCTCACCTTCCTATTTACCTTAAAATGAACCTGTTTTACCCTTGGTCCTCCTTAGATACTATGCACCTTAACTTAGGCAAATAGCCTAAGTTGAGGGTAGCTATTATAAGGGTACATTATGCAAAATGAGCATGAAGAGAGGTAGAAAAAGAGAAAAGAATAAAAAGTTGGGTGCGGTGAAAAAGGAATAAAAAAAGAGAAAGTTGTGTTAAAGATGATAAAAAGATAATATAATGATTGAAAAGACCGATCCATCTTGAGCATGTGTGATCAATGAAAGAGATGAAGAAAAAAAGATTGATAAGTGAAACCCTAAGAGTTTAGTGTAGTGTCAAGGAGGCATAGTCAGTCTAAAATATCCATGAATATAATACCAGCCCCTAGCCTATATTACAAGCCTAAGAAAAGCCCTAAAGTGATCATAACTGACCTACCTGAAGATTTGGGTACTGACTATAAGGGCAAGCCTATGGCATTTGACATGGAGTGTTTGGAACTTCATTCTGAGAGTGAGTCTTGTGATTGTCCCTATGTTTATCTATGTGAATTCTAATATGAGTGAAAAAGGGATTTCTTTATTGTTAGGGAACATTGGGTATGTTGTTAAGTCACTGACTTGTTCAGATAGTGTGATCTTGGTATGGCATGATTGTTATTGCTAAATTTTTGCTGTATCTTGAGCTTGTTAGTTGCATGGTTGTTTTTCAAAACATCAATAGTGAGTTTTAAATTGGCTAACCTTGGAGATGGTGAAATTGTTTTGAACTAATATGAGTAGTTAGCTGCCAAATTGTACTTTGTATTCTCTTAGTTATGTTTTGGTTTCTTGAGGACAAACAATTATTTTAAGTTGAGGGTGTTGATGTGTGAGCATATGCTAACACATTTGAGGCTTTTAACTCTAAACAATTGCAAGGTCTTGAGCAACTTTAGTTGTTTTTTATAAGTTTACTTTGATTTTGCAGTTTAAGCTGAGATGATAGAGAACCAACAATAATGGAACAAAAAAGGATAAAATTTAAAGAAATCTAAAGACAAGTGTGGCGGATGACATTTATGATAAGGCGGCATCCTGTGATAAGTTATCAGGATGGTCGTCATCAGTAGACAGAGAATTGGCCTAAAGTGGAAGTTGTAACGATATTTTATGATAAGTAGTCAAGGTTCTGATAAGTCATCAAGAATGTCATCAACCTTAAATAGGAGATATGTTTCAGCTAGAAGAGTCGACAATATTTTATGATAGGCCATCAGGATGGTGATAAGGCATCAAGGATAATGTCAGACGTAGACAGGACATGAGAATTGGAGCAGGAATATGACGATGTTCTTGATAAGTTGTCAAAATCCTGATAAGTCATCGTCATCGTCGCCAGTCTTAGACAGCAAGAGCCAAAAGTGAAGAGGAGCTGACGACATCCGTGATAAGTTGTAACCTTGATGTCGTCGTCTATTCCGAGGAAAAGCTGTAACCTTGATTTTGTTTCCATAATTAGGGTAAACTATTTAAAACTTTGTTTTAGGGTTTTCTGGGGACATTCCAAACATTATTCGACACTTTGAGTTTTGACAACATACTTTGATATTTTCTCTCTCTAATCCTAGACTTTAATAACACCACTATTTCAAGATATTATTTTCAATATTTTTGGAATTTTCCTTTTTGATCTAATCTACTATTCACATATTATTATTCATCTCTATAAGTTTATCTTTCAAATCATAAATTCAATTATGTGTTTCGTTCATTGCATCATAAGTGGCTAAACTCCCTTAACCTGGATTATGGGATCTAGGGTTAGGTCTTGATGAGGTACTAAGTATTCAAGATTCAATAGGTGGTAGGATATCTTGATAATTCTGAAGTTTTAATTAACGTCTGTTGGTTGCAAATAGTAGACACACCTACTTTGATTTGCTTGAGAAAGAAATCAAATATAGTAGGAAGTGAATTATCAACAGGGACTTGGAAATACTTCATTTAATAATCATTAACCTGAGGTAAAAGCTGGGCAGTAAATAGAAATTCCCTAAGTCCGAGAGGATTAGAAGGTTAAACTCTTAAGTAGTTCAAGAGACATTTAAGCATAATATTGATAAAGATAGCTTGTTATCCTACTCACCGTGAGAATCTTGAACAACTTTTAGCATCTGTCATGTACCGGAAGCCCTAGTGAGCATAATTTTTGTTATTTCATAAACTCTTGATTTACAAACACTAAAAGTAATGTGACAAACAACAACTTGTTAAACCTAAACCCCCCATTTCAGGAAACATTAAACTATCAGTGGATTAAATCGCAAACAACTTAAGTTCCCACCATATTTCCTATGGGATTCGATCCCAACCTAGTTGAATTTTATATTGACAATGATCGCTTACACCTATTTAAGAGTGTAATTTGAGCGTTATCAATCACTGGTCAGTGGTCATTAACATCTTGTCAGTTGCACTCACTATTATTTTTCTTTCAATTCCTAAAATATTCTTCTTTCCTCTTTTAATCCAATTTCATGCCAATATTTTAACATTTGGACTTGCCACTAGTCTCCCAAAAGTAACTCGATTACTAGTCTCTTTTGATCTGGTACTAGATGTTTGCCTTTCTTGTTTTTGATAATGTCGAATGTATTTATGTTTCCTAGAAGAAATTCAAAATATGAGGACGGGAAAGTACTAGTAGCATATTTTACCTAAGTTACTGAAATGGATGCTTTAAATTTCTTGGTTACCGTATCTCGTCTTGTTTCTTAATGGTATTTGGAATGGTTTAATGATATTGAATTAAGTGTTCGGAGTTTGAGCAGAAAAATCTTGGATATCAGACTATCTTTTCACTTGCAAGCTTTGGAGTTGCACTAGGCCCGAACTAGGATTCTAAATTAGTTATGTATTTTTCAGTGGTTCCAGAATATTTATCACTATATATACTTTTTAGCCTGTATGATTCGAAACATTAATTTACTTATGGTACATTCATATGGCTCAAAGGTTATGTTACTGTCATTATTTTATAGTCTCTAGAGGCCATGAACTGTCCTAGGCTTTTTCTAATATTTCTGGTATGTGGTCATTATCAGTTAAGACTAAAATTCATTTGTATTTGTTTCTTTATAGATTGGTGCAAACAATGGACTACTCTATCATAGTGTTTAATAGGCCCCAACTGGACATAGTCTACGGTTATTACAATTCCCGTCAATGCTACGAAGGGGCTTGCCAAAGCGAAAAATTTGAGGAATAAATTTGGCGGTGTTATAAGTCAAGTAAATCCCCCACCCCCGCCTAAAAAAAAAATTCTACTTTCCCCCATTGATCTTGTAATATGATGATTTGGGGCCAGGGTAGGGGTGGAGTAAATTTC
The DNA here is from genome assembly GCF_002878395.1 of Capsicum annuum. NCBI lineage: Eukaryota > Viridiplantae > Streptophyta > Magnoliopsida > Solanales > Solanaceae > Capsicum > Capsicum annuum. The sequence continues at coordinate 73,582,546 of NC_061120.1, read as the reverse complement.
ATGGATGATCATTTAATTTTGTGTTCATTATTTGAAAGTCATTATTCGTTGTTGGTTACACAAAAGTCATTTAACTTTGTTTCATTTTTTACAAAAATAAATTGGACTAAATTTGAAAAAAAAACTCTACCTTAAATGTGCGAGAAAATAACAAAAACACTCCTTATGTTTGAGGATAAATTAAAAATTATCCATAAAATATAATATTATCAGTTTTGATCCACTATTTTGCTAAAAATGAGCCTATTTATTTTTTATATATTTGACAAACTCCATCTACTCAATTTCATGAAATTGAAATAAAGTAAAGCCAAAAGAAAAACTTGAATTCTATTTATCATAAATGTAAAAGTAATTATATTTACATTTACTTACCCTTTACTAATATATTATTTTGCTTAGTTAATTTATAGACACCTCTTCTTTACTTTTGTTAAATATATTTGTTTATACTATCAATATATTATTAAGTAAATAAATATGATTTTCAAATTATTTTGTAATTGTTTTTATGAATATTACTATCAATCATTGACTATGAGACCTAAACTGTAACATTTTTTAAAAAATAGAGTCATCAAAAGAAAGCAAAAAATAAAATAAAGTCACTTATTAGGAAATAAATAGAACTTCAAAAATTTTGGACGGGAGATTTTCTGGAGAGGCCGGGGATGGATCTAAAAGATTGGTTGAAAGTTGAAAATGATGATATGATGAAAATTTTAAAAAATTATATAAGTATTTTATTTCTTGATATTTTAATTATTTTATAAAAAAAGTTATTTCTACTAATCTTAATATTCCTTTCTAACAACAACAAAGAGGGAGAATTAAACACTTACTCTTTATTTTTATTTTATTTTAATTAACAGTAATAACGAATGAAATAACTAAAAAGACTAAAACTAGTAAAAAATGTTCGTTTTATATTTATTTTTATTTTTATTATTTAACAATATTAACGAATGAAATTACTAAAAAGAGATATTTTAATTATTTTATTAAAAAATTATTTCAACTAATCTTAATATTCTTGTTTAATAACAAAAAAACCAAACTTTCATGAGCGGCATGCTTTCTCTCTCGGCGCACGTTAACTAACTTGCGCTGGCCATAGGGAAGAGAGCACACTTGACATCTTAGAATGCACTAGAGTCAGATGATGGTTAAATAAGAGCAATATCAATGAGGAAAGCAAAGCAAGAATGGGAAGGTAGTCGAGATTGAGAATGATCTATAGCTGGAGACGAAATTCAATGGAAAAATCCCTGGTCCTTCATCACCCCACCAAATTCCACAATCACATGCTTTGAATTAGTGGGAGCAGCTAATTCAAGCGACTACCAGCTCAGCAGCAAGAAATCAAACAAATAGTGGGTGTAAATCCTAGGAAGATCAAGTTGAAGAAGAGAGTGTGAATCCACTTATGAAGGGTCCAATTTGGGAAAACTTCCACATTACTAAAATCACCAACGCTGAATTTAAATTGGAGCATGTAGAACCGGAAATGCATGGTAAGTCTCATGTAATTGAAATAGAAATAGAAGATATCAGCTCTGAAGTTGCTTATTGGAGATCTGTAGTAGTTTGTTATGTTTTGGAAGCCCATCCACCATTTGAAGTTATGAAAGGATTCATCCAAAGACTCTGGTCTGATTTTGGAATTAATAAAATTGCAATGTTAAACAATAGGATCATTATAGTACGGTTTGATATAGAAGCTAGGAAGCAGGAGGTGTTACAAGGTAGTATATACCATTTTGATAACAAACCTTTCATCGTGAAGGCATGGAGTCCAAAAATAGAATTCACAAGAGATGAGCTACACCACTGTATTAATTTGTATTATGCTTGCCGATCTTGATTATAAATATTGGAGTCCTAAAGGTTTGAGTAAGATCGGAAGCTTGGTTGGGAAACCTTTAATGGTAGACCACAATACTGAGAGGAAAATTGGTTTGAATTTTGCTAGAGTACTAGTTGAAGTGGGAAGGGACACAATACAACCTGATATGATACTATTCAGAACTGAGTATGGTACATTAGTAGAACAAAAGATGAACTACGAGTGAAAGCCAACACTATGTAAAGTGTATGATAAGTATGGTCATTCAATTGATAAGTTTAGTAAGAATAAAAAGAAGTCGATGAAGGCAAGAGAAAGGTAGAAGCAGTAGACCAACAAGGTAAAGAAGATGCTTCAACCTCCAATCACTAAATCTCCTCAAGAAAGTCCAGTGAAGGTGAATCAGCAAGATGCTCAACAGATGCAAAAAAAATTGAAGGAACATGGAGGTATTTTTGTCCAAAATGTGGACACTAAGACAACTTCAACAAACAAACAAAGGACTAAGTCATAAGATACAACTGTTTGGACTACTCCTAAATGAACATGGAAAGGTCAAGCAAAACAGCAGCAATAAGTAGAGCATTCCAATACTTTTCAGATACTACATAGGTTGAAAAATCTTAGTAAAGGTAATAGTAATGCTAGTACAAGTTTGGGTGGATTGCCTATTCCCATACTTGGGAATGGATAGTTGTCTTTGTTGGAATGTTAGAGGGCTCAATGGCCCTAATAAGCAAAAGAAAGTAAAGTTCCTTCGCAATAATGAAAATGTGGGGCTAGTAGGATTACTAGAGACAAAGATAAAAGTTAATAACATTATCAGGTATCTCAAAAGATATTTGGAGGATGGTACTTTGTCACAAATATTGGCTCGCACTAGGATGGGAGAATTTGGATAACTTAGAGATCAAACTATTCTAATGTAAGTGTCGTAGAAATAACTGCACAACTGATAATATGTACAGTAAAGAAAATCCTTATGCATACAACATTCATTGTGAGTATGGTTAATGCTTATAATACTAGAGAGGGAAGACGAGAATTATTAAATGATCTCATAACTTTTAGCTTGAATTATCAGTCACCTTGAGTAATCATAGGTGATTTTAACTCAGTTCTTAATATGGATGACAGAATTGGGTGGAACCCAGTGTCCTGGACAGAAATAGAGAATTTTCATTAATATATGAATGCTTGTGGGTTCATGGAAATGCCTTTTCAAGGACAAAAATACACTTGGAATGATAAAAGTGGGGGTCAGAGAATTTTCTCAAAAATCTACAGGGTCTATATTAATAATAAGTGGTTGATAACTATGCCTACTAGGTTAGTTAAATTTTTGCCTAAGAATATCAGTGATCATTGTCCCATTAAGCTGTCATTATCTACGTGGGGGCTAACAACAAGGAAGTCATTTCAATAGTACAATGTTTGATCAAATCATTCTCTATTTAAGGTGAAGGTTAAAGAAGTGTAGAAGACTCATGTAGAGAATTGTAAGATGAAGCAAGTTACCAGCAAATTAAAACTATGAAAAAAAAGGTTGAAGGAGTTGAACTCTTAAACTTTTAGTAGTATTGTTACAGAGGCTCAAAACAATAGGGAACTTACGTTGCAGGCTCAAAATTACTTCAATAGAGACCAAAAATATACTCTACCAAGTAGATGAATTGGAGAAGTATAAGAAATTCAGGCTATCATCATATAATGTAGAGATGGTCCTCCAACAGAGGAGTAAGTCTAGCTGGAAAAAACTTTAAAATGATAACAATAAATAATTTTTTCTATTAAAAAACATAGAAACCTACTACAAGCAACATAACAACTGAGAAATGAAGTTAGTTAGTGGTAATATGATCTAGAGGTGATAGCAACCATCACTGTTGATTACTATAAGGTGTTATTTGGTAACAAGGTCATGGTCAGACTACAATTTTTTAATAGATTTCTAAAGAATGGTTCATGTCATAATTTAGATCAGCAAGTTGAACTTATTAAACCATACACAAGGATGTAAAAGTTTTATGTTCCAAATTGACAATAATAAAAGCCTTTGCCCAGATGGTTATGGGAGTGGCTTCTTTAAGATTACCTGGTAGATAAGAGGAACTGATGTCACAGATGTTATACTTGAATTTTTCAGTAATAGAAAGTTGTTAAGGAAGATTAATACCACTAATATTGCTCTAATTCCGATGGTTACAACTCCTAAATTTGCCATTTAATTTAGGCCCATATCTTGTTGCAATGTGCTCTATAAGTGTATTTAAAAAATGATATGTTCTAGACTGAGGAATATTATTAGTGGAATAGTGGCAGCTAACCAAACTGCTTTTATGATAGCTGGATCTATGATACATAACATACTGGTGTGTAATGACTTGTTAAGATATTATGGGAGAAATACCATATCAAGATGTTTGTTGAAAAAAGACCATAGAAAGACTTAAGACATAGTAAGTTGGGAATTTATGGGGAAAGCACTAAGAGGTTATGGTTTTCTTGAAAGTTTTACTCAGATAGTCATGTTTTATGTTTCATATCCTTACTTTACTGTCAAAGTTAATGACGTAGGTCACAGATTCTTTGCAAGGATGAGAGGACTTCGGCTAGGGGATCCCATGTCTCCTTTGATATTTGTTTTGATAATGGAGTAACTCACTAGAATATTGAAGTGTATGAGTCAGCTTTCTGAGTTTTAGTATCATCCCATGTGTCAACAATTTAACCTAACTCACTTGATATTTGTAGACGACCTGATGGTCTTCTGTAAAGGTGATATTAATTCAGTCACTAAATTTATAAAAGCACTATCCCACTTAAGCTTAGTCACAGGTCTTAAGGCAAATACTAAAAAATTTAACATCTTCTTAGCTGGTATGGATGATAATACCAACGAGAAACTTCTTGCCTTGACATGTTTTTCTAAGGACAATTCACAAGTAGGTACCTTGGACTTCCCTTATTATCAAAGAAGTGAAAAAAGGTGGAATGCTAACAGTTGATAGATAAGATTACACATAGAATTAGCTCTGGTTATGCCAAAGTATTGTCTTATGCAGGTAGACTTCTAGTGGTGAATGCAATCCTATTTTTAATACATAATTTTTGGGGTTATGTCTTTATTCTTCCCCAAAGTGTGCTCAAAGAGTTTGATAGAATGTGCAGGGACTATGTATGGGGGTGATGATGAGAAGTGAAAAATACCATTGGTAGCATAGAAAAAGATTTATTGGCCAAAGAAGGCAAGAGGTTTAAATGTGAAGTATTGTAGAAGCTGGAATATTGCCTCAGTAGGCAAACTATTGTGGCAATTATCAGAAAGCAAGGCTCATTATGGGTCAGTTGGGTACATGCATTGTATATAAGGAATGGTGATTCAATTTGTTCTCACAACCCTCCAGCAGATTGTAGTTGGTATTAGAAGAAAATCAATGCACTTAAGGTAGACATGGCTCAATAGTATACACAAGACAGATACACATTGACATACTTCGGTCATTATTCAATAACTGCTAGTTACATGGTGTTTTTGGGTATTCAGACCACGCTAAGAATTGCTTGTCTTGTTTGGACTTTTGTGGCTTGGCAAAGACATAGAATGATCACATGGCTAGATATGCATGGTAGATTAATAACAAAGGCAAGACTGATGTATCTACATATACATGTGGACCATACTGAGTGTTGTTTATGTGATAGTAAATGAATTAAAACATCTCTGCACTTATTTTCACAATGTGAGTGGATAGATAGGTTGAGGATTGATCTGCAATCATAGGTAGGCATCCAGTTCCATAAAAGAGAGGTAAGATAGGTACTGAAAGCAATCAAAAGGAAGCACCAGAAACAATTTTATAAAAAAGTGGTTACAGCTTTATGGAGTGTTTTCATCTATCATGAATAGAGGGCAAGAAATTGGAAAATCCATAGAGGCGTTACTATTAGAAGTGATACAGTTCTAGCACAGATTAAATCAGAATTTATAAAGAGAGTAGGGTTGTTTAGGGATGCCAAAAAGGCTCATAGTTGTTATAGTTTGATTTAGCATTTTTTCTTGTAACTAGTCTGATTTAGTTGGAGGCCTAAAGAAATAGCAGCCTTCTTACAAAGGGCTATGGATTCTAGGTTCTCTATAGGTGTATTGACTTGCTTGTTAATGGTATTTATATTTTACCAAAAAAAAAACTAAAAAGACTAAAACTAGTAAAACATGTTTGTAAAATTTATCAAGTAAAATAGTATTAATAGGAAAAAATAAGTTTAAGTATGTATTTTTGCATTAGTGATAAATACGTTAATGAAATGTTACAAAGAAATCAAAATAACCAACGTAAATGAGGGCTTTGGGCTGTTGGTGACAAAAGAGTTTTAAAATGAGGTGTAGGTGATACAAGTCTTAATTATTAGGTGGAGGTGACAATTACTTTATTATGGATTAAGAAAGTTTAAGAAGTTTAAAAATAACCCATAAGTTTTTAAATTTATACTTTGATCCAAATGTTAGTTAATATAATAGAAAATGGAGGGGAAAAGGCATGTTTTTCTCTCTTCTCATCCGTTGTTGTTTTCTCTCTCTTCACGATTATTGTTGTTCATTGTTGTTGCTGCTGCTTTATTCATCATCTTTTGCTTCATTATCATCATCTTCTACTACATTATCATCTTCATGTTCTTCTTGTCGACCATTATTGTTGTTGTTACCGCTACTGTTGCTATTTTACCAACTTCTTAGATCAAATTTTATTTCGAACATCACCACTTTTCACTTTGACATTACTTCATATGAACCTTGGTAAGTTAAATTATTATTTTTAGTCGAATTTGTCATCTGGGTTGCAAAGTTAGTGCTGTTTTTTCCAACAATAGATAGAAGTCGATCATGAATCCAACATAAGTGCCCATAATTTAAACAAATCACTCATCCAGTGCATCAGATAAGTAATCTGTTGCAACAAAAGATATATCTGTTGCAACAGACTAGTTATGTGTTGCATCAAACTGATTATTTGTTGCATCAGACTTATTATCTGTTGCATCAAACTAATTATCTGTTACATCATATTGATTAATTCTTTTGGAACAATACAAATCAGCTCCTTCCATAAATCCAATAGATAACCAATATTTTTTGCTATTACTATTGGATTTAAAATTATTTCTTACGTCCAATCATCGACATATTTGTTGAGAATATAATAGACAGAATGAAAATTAAAGACTCCCTCCGTCTCAAATTACTTGTCCCAAATTTCCTAATTTGATTTCTCATTTTACTTGTCCTTTTTTATTAATCAAGAAGAGATTAAAAAAATTCCATGTTTTACCCTTTGTATTAATCACTTTTTTCTCAAATTAAAATGTAAACATCATTTAATATGGGTATTATGGTAAAATAGGCATGTTATTAATTATTTTTCTTAATCAATGTGCCATCTCAATTTTAGACGAGTAGGGTAATTTGAGACAGTGGGAGTTATCTGTTGAAACAGACTAGTTATCTGTTGCAACATAGTCTGTTTCAACATATGAGTAATCTATTTGGAACAACCTAAATCAACCCCTAACATAAACCCAATAGATAAATCTTAAATCTTGCTATTTCTACTAGAATCAAAATTACTCCTTACATCCAATTATCGATATGTTTGTTGAGAATATAATTGACAAAATGAAAAATTAAATATGAATTAAAACGGTTAAAGTTGATCAAGCATAATTCTTTTATTAAACTAAAACAAATAAAAATACATATACAGACTTAGAAAGAAAGAAGAAACAAAATAATATTATTATTATTAATAGACTCTTCATCATTATTATTAATATCGTCAGCTGGATCTTCGATGGGCAGCAGCAGTACCCTTTTTATCCTATGGATCTCCTGCAATATCCTTATTCTGACAGCGGCCAACTCCCACTGTATATCATGTACCTGCCTCTGTAGTTCTCGTATGTCGTCTCATAAAATAGCGACATCCCACACTAGATCGCCCATATCTAGAACACACATAAATTGATAAAAAATGCGAAAACAAAAGTAAAGAAAAGAATCCGAAAGTAATACAACATCTATTTACACCAAAAGCAAGAAAAAAAACCTTACCAGAGACAGGAAAAAACAATCAAGTTCTTGAAGAGAAAGTAGTTTAAGGTGTAATTTGAAATACAAGAGCAAGAAATAAATAGATATGTTTATTAGAATAAACAAGTAAAGACGGACCTATTTATAGAGGATTGAATTTGAACAAGTTAGGCAAAAAGGAGCGACTGTTCACCTCCATTTATCAATACTGGTAACTTTTTGATTGCTTTGGAAAGTTGTTACATGATAAAATTCTTTTTAGTAACCTTTTTTGAGTTGTGGCAACAGATTATATATTTGTTGCATCAGATAACCCATTTGTGACAACAGATATAAAATTTATTACAATAAATGTATGATCCGTTGCAACAGATAATATATCTATTGCAACATATATCTTTTTAATAATCATCATATCTTTATCTTTAATACAAATTTGGTGACTTTTTTATTATATAAATTAAAAAAATAGATTTAAAAACAAAAAAGTGTGACTGTTCACCTCCATTTATTAATACTGGTGGCTTTTTAATTACTGTAGAAAGTTGTGACTTGATAAGTTCTTTTTAGTAACCATTTTTTGAGTTGCAACAGATATACCATTTATTACAATAAATCTACAATCTGTTGCATCAGATAATATATCTATTGCACATATAAGCTATCTTTTTTAATGATCAGCATATCTTTAATCCAAACTTGGTAAATTTTATTATATAAATTAAAAAAATAGATTCAAAAACAAATATGTCAAAGAGTCACGATCAGTTATTAAAATTAAATAATTGTTCTGTTAAAGTTATAAATTATGTTTATCATTTATTTTCTTATTATTTATTTATGAATTGTTCTTCATATTAAATAATTGGAAAGTCATGTCATGTCTTTTCACCCTCTCAATAACAATAACTCTCTTTTATTAATAACTATCTGTTGCAATATATGATTGATTTGTCGCATCAGATTAACCTCTATCGACATGTTGAGAATAAGGAATAAGCAAGAATGATAATTAAATACTAAATAAGAATTAAAAATTCAAAGTCGACCACCAAACATAGATTTTTGAATCACTTGATTTGATCTGATATACAAAAGAGGAAAATACATACATATGCTAAAAGAAAAAAAAAACATAACGTAATTATTATTACTATTATTATTATTATTATTATTATATTATTAGTATTGTCAACAGAACAATTTTTATCCGGCAGCAGTAGGGCCCTCCTCAGCCTTGCTCTGAAGTCGGCCAAATCCCTCTAGTGTTTATCAAACTGCCATTGAAGTTCCTGGAAGGACTCGATATGAATCTTTTTCTGCAAATCTGGATCATCCATATTTGTAAGTGTAGTGGAATGAACGAGTAAGGAGAGACCTATTTATAAATGATTGAATTAGAAGGGGTTAGTCAAACAAAAAGCCACGATTGTTCATATACCTTAATTAAATAAAACTGGTGACTTTTCGAATATGTAAATTAAAAAATCGATCTAAATACAACATTTTATCTTTTTATTGTATTTTGGAAAGAAAATAAAATTGCTTTAAAATAAATCTAACAGTTGGGTAATCTATTGAAAAATATATTCCATCTGTCAGATAACTTACAACATATTGACAATCTGTTGCAACAGATGGATATATTAGTTTGCTTTTCCAACAAATGTGGTGTCTGTTGCAACTTGCTAGTCATCTTTTTATTCAATTTAAGCCATAGATGGGCTAGGAAGAATAAGGTGTGTGTAGATGGATCCACTATCATATGTGTGTGAGTTAAGAAGTATTGCTGATAAGGTCACCGGGACAACACACACAAAGTACAATATTTTTGTGAATGCAGTTTTTAACCCATTAGGCACTGATCATTCAAACAAGATCCTGCATTGTACAGTTCAGTTTAATGGGTTCAAATTGATAAGGATGAGGGCCTCATGAAGATGGTGCAGATACCCTATTAAGAATTACTGACGGTTGGTTCTTGCATTTATGCATGTCAAGTTTTGAGAAAGGATCAGTATTTGGTGTCATTACAGAGAACCAATAGCGATTGGACTTAACTTTAACTGTACATTGGACTCTGGGAATATCTTTGAAGCCTCGCACTGCATCAAATAAGAATGGAAATCCAATAGAAATTCCCCTGACCTAAATTTATCTGGAAGGGTTGATCGAGAAGATAATTATACTCTAGAAGGAGATGAAGGAGAATGCCTATGAGGGAAAGGGGAGTTGATGAAAGACAATATCATCTGGGAGCTAATTAAAGATGATACATAGGGTAGAAAGTAACTTCTAACGAATCTGGCCAATGGAATTGTCTTAAAACATGAGAAATCTAAATCAAGTGCAAATATGAAAGTGTATCTAGTAGGGAAACTTCATTTTTTGTTTCTCTGAAAGAAAAATAATGCATATGGACACTTTGCTAGGGAGCTGCGACTAGGTAGCGTGGTCGGGATTATCACCTAGATAAAAAATAACAGAAGATGAAGAAAGCATACTTGAGGGCATCGAGGGTTGAAATGATGTACAGTAAGTATAGAAAACTTCCGCCAATAGCAACTGCAGTTAAAGTAAGGAATCTAAGCAAAGGCAGCAATTTTTGAATTTTACATTGCATCCCATGCCTTCTTATTTGTGGTTCCGATTGGGTCCACTACTATTGACCTGATCGAAATCGACCTATTCGGAACCACAAACGTGATTGAAAGACAAATCGAGTATCATCACTTTGATAGCAATATGGTTATAATTGATTGTGTTTTATAATCTTAGCATGATTTCAACATTTCTTGGAGAAGATCAGAGACTTGCTCTAGTTTGTGAATTTTGATAATTTTCAACCTTGCCTCCAGCTTGCTGATTCTGTATTCAAGCTGGTCATTGTCATCTTCAAAGTTGGTATAAAGTTCCTAATCTCTTTTGAGCTCAATCAAGAACACTACCTTCAAAGTTGTGGCATTAAAGAAGGCCTTCAAAACACTTTCTTCAGAAGCCTTAAAGGATACATAGAGGGTCGTTTGTTTATTTTAGGTCAAAATGTGTTTATGCACACTGAAGATGGCATCCCAATAGTTGAACAACACACTTTGATCGAGCGTTGTTCAATGCAGCTTTCTCAACCAATTTGATAAATTAATAAGCAAGGAGTTTTGTAGCGTGTGATATAAACCGACTCTATCAAGCCTATCAAACGCTACGTAACTCCTGGCTCATTACCCTATCGAAAGAATTTGACAGAGTTAGTGCATAAATCAAATGAGCTAAATGTCTCAGCCTTTCTATTGATCTCTTATCTCCAATTATATATGATAAGATATCTACTATGCAAAAGTCTACACCATCGCCAGAAACGCTTGCCAGGGCATAATTCTTCAGATGGCATCATCAATAATCTCTCAATATCAAGTGATATTGAGAGATTCGTAGTCATTCCTTCTCAAGACGTTCGCTACGACAAGAATTTCTGTTGATAATAAGATATCTGGCATGTGAAAGTCTACACCGTCGCGAAAATTCTAGCTAGAGAGAAAGTCTTCAGAAGACATTATTAGTAATTTCTCAACATCAAGGAAGTTTTGTACGAAAGTCTTCAGAAGACAATCAAAAATAATAAAGTTTTAAGCAATGACAATACATAATTTCAGCATCAACAAGCTTACCAGATTCACTCCTCATACAAAAGAAAAGGAAAAAATATTTTTATTTGCATTCGTATGTTATTTATTTAACAAACCAAACAAAGATGAATAAAATCTAGCATTTAATTCACCTTTTTTTGGTTTTTTAAATAAATAACATACAAATGCAAATTAAAATATTTTTGCCTTTTCTTTTGTACGAGGAATAAATCTGGTGAGGTTGTTGATGATAATCAGCATGTATGCATTGCTGATAACTTCCTTATTTTTTAATGTCTTATGAATACTTTCGTAAAATAATTCGTTGATATTGAGAGATTATTAATAATGCCTTCTGAAGACTTTTGCTCCGCGAAGAATTTCTGCTGACGATGTAGACTTTTGCATAGTGAATATTTTGTCATCAGTAGAAATTCTTTCCGTAGCAAAAATCTTGAGAAGGTATGACTAGGAATCTCTCAACATCACTTGATATTGAGAGATTACTGATGATGCCATCTGAAGAGTTGCACCCTGGCAAGCATTTCTGGCGACGGTGTAGACTTTTACATAGTAGATATTTTGTCATCTATAATTGGAGAAGAGCGATAAGCAAAAATGCTGAGAGATTTGGCTCATTTAATTTGTGCACTAGCTCTGTCAAATTTTTTTGATAGAGTAATGAGCGAGAAGTTACGTAACAATTGATAGGCTTGGTAGAGTTGGTATAGATCACACGCTATGTAACTCTTTGCTTATTAATTTATCAAATTGGTTGAGCAAGCTGCATTGAGAAACACTCGATGAAAGTATGTTGTTCAACTGCTAGGACCACATTTTTAGTGTGCCTCAACACATTTTGACCTAAAACAAACACAACGACCCTCTGTGTATCCTTTAAGGATTCAGAAAAAAGTGTTCTGAAGGCCTTCTAAAATGCCACAACATTAAAGGTGGTATTCCTGATTGAGCTCACAAGAAATTGGTAAATCTTGACCAATTTCAAAGATAGCAATGACCAGCTTGAATACATAATCAACAAGCTGGAGGCAAGCTTGAAAATTATCGAAATTCACAAACTAGAGCAAGTTTCTGATCTTCCCCAAGAACTGTTGAAAGCATGCTAAGGCTATAAGACACAATCAATTATAACCATATTGTTATCGAAGAGATGATACTCAATTTACCTTTCAATCACGTTTGTAGTTTCGATCAGGTCAACAATAGTGGACCTAATCAGAACCACAAACAAGAACGCATGGGATGCAATTTAAAATTTAGAAATTGTCGGCTTCGCTTAGACTCCTTACTTTAACTGTAGTTGTTGATGGTGGAATTTTTCTAGACTTACTGTACAACATTTCAACCCTTGATGCCCTCAAGGTGCCTTTCTTGGTCTTCTGCTATTTTCTATCTAGGTGATAATCCCGACCATGCTACCTAGTCGCAACTCCCTAATAAAGTGACCATCTGCATTAGTTTTCTTTCAGAGAGACAATAGACGGATATTTCATTACCGGATACACTTTCATATTTGCACTTGATACATATTTCTCATGTTTTAAGATAATTTCATCGGCCAAATTCACTAGAAGTTACTTTCTACACTATGTATCCTCTTTAATTAGCTCTCAAATGATATAGTCTTTCATCAACAACCCATTTTCCCTCGAAGGCATTCTCCTACTGCACCTACTGGCGTATAATCATTACCCCAAGCAACCCAACCATATAAATTTGGGCTAGGGTAATAACTATATTTGTTTTCCATTTTTTTAGATACAGTGCTAGGCTTTAAAGGCCTTCTCAGAGTCTAATGCACCTTAAAAGTTAGTGCAATCGCTATTAAATCTCTTTTCAATGACACCAAAACTAGATCCCTTCACAATGCTTGAAAAATAAACATAAGCAATAACCAACATTAAATCTTAACAGGGTATCAAAACCATATTCATGGCCCCTCAGCCGTATCAATTCAGACCTACCAAACTTAACTGTAAAATTATAGATATCTTGTTTGAATTATCTATTACTAATCGGTAAAAATAGCATTCACAAAACCAGCATACTCTATGTGTGTTTTTACGATAACATTATCAATAATACATACATCCTACATATGAAGTGGTTCCATCTACATAAAACTTATTCCTCCGAACCTATCTCTACTACAGCTTCTTATAATGGTCGGACAAAATTTAATCAACTGTCTGTTCCTTATATCTACAAAGAAGAGGAAAAAAATTGATGTTACAGAAAGAATATTGTTCATCTGGTCAACAGATGTAGAGTCTGTTGCATTAGATGTGGAGTCCGTTGCAATAGATGTGGATTCTGTTACAACAGATTTGGAGACTGTTGGAATACATCAAACCAGCCTTGTTGGTGGTTTGATTTATTCCAACAGTTTCTCCGTCTATTGCAACATCAGCATCAACATAAACTACAAAGAAACAACAAATTAAAAACATCAACAACAAAGAAACAACAATATTTGTTCCAACATCATCAACAATAAAAAGCAACATCCTTTGTTCCAACACCATCAACAACACAACACCATAACTTCCGACAACGCCAAACCCACCAACATCATCATAACAACATAAACAATAAATAAACAAACAAAATACATACAAAAAGAATGACACTTCCAACAAGGCTTTTAAACTTCTCCCAACAAAATACTTTTTTCGCATATTGTAATAAAAATTCTTGGTTTGTTTATTCAACACTAAAAAGTTCCTTTAAATTTTATATATAAATATAATATGGGTAAATAGTAATTAAATAAAAAATCAATATAAATAACTTGCTAAGAAGAAGACAAGAATGAAAGAACAATAGTGAACCATACCTTAACGTTAAAAGGGGATTAAAACAACAATTTTAGTTGAGGAAAGATATGAATCAGTTTAGATCCAAAAGGATAAAGAGAATAGAAAAGATATAACAGAGAAAAAAGGTTGTGATAACCCTAAGCTAAGAGAAGAAGAAAAAATGAGAGATGAATAAAATAAATTTAGGGTTGAAGCTGAGGAGAGATGAGATAATTCTAGATGTATCATGTGTGTAGACATGGGTTTTAATATTCATTAATTAATATAATTAATAATTATTAATAATTTGAGGGGCATGAGGAAGACTAGTGAAATTAAAAAGACAAGATAAGACTACTCAATGAACACATTTTTGAGTTATCCAAGAAAAAGAAAATCTTTATTTTTTACCGTATTCTGTAGACTTACTACTTTATCTACTTGGACAGAAGTTTGCTTTAAAATTGCAAGAAAAAAAAGATTTTCTAATAGATATATCATCTGTTGCAACAAATAGCAATATCTATTTAAAAATCCCAACAACATAGTCATTTGTTACAACAGGTACAAATATCTGTTTAAAAATTCCTTTCTATTTGATAATTAAATATGCCAACTATTACCATAGATATCAATATCTATTTAAATATTCCAACAGCTCAGTCATCTGTGACGACTGATGCAAAAGTCCATTTGATAATAAATCATATATATCATCTATTACAATAGATACCAATATTTGTTAGAAAATTTCCAACTGCTCAGCCATCTATCACAACAGATTTAAATGTCTATTTGATAATTAAATCAGTTATGTCATTTGTTGCAACAGATGTGAATATCGGTTAGAAATTTCCACCAGCTTAGCTGTTTATTCCAACAGATTTCATTGCATTTGATTTAGGTGCAACTAGGGATGAATGAATAAGCTCATAGGTTCAACTACAACTTCAATTGAGTTTTTGCAATTACATGGCATTGGTATTACGTTCATCCCGACCTGGGTCATTGATCGATCAATTTGAGTTGAAATGAGCTCTCATTAACTTAATGTTAGGATTAATAGTACCTAAATTGATTTAGATGAAAATAAGGATGAATGAATAACCTCATAGGGTCAAAAATAACTTCAATTGAGTCTTTGTAATTTCAAGGCATTGGTATTACGTTCATCCCAATCCAGGTCATCAATCGATCCCTCTATGTTGAAATGAGCTCTCATTAACTTAATATTAGCATTAATATTACCTAAATTTATTTAGATGTAACTAAGGATGAATGAATGATCTCATAGGGTCAACAACAACTTCAATTGAGTCTTTGAAATTATATGTCATTGGTTTTTATATTCAACCCGACCCAGGTTGTTGATCGATCACTTTATGTTGAAATGAGCTCTCATTAAATTAATGTTAGGATTAATATTACCTAAATTGATTTAGGTGGAACTAGGCATAAATTAATGAGATCATAGGGTTAACAACAACTTCAATTGAGTTTTTGTAATTGAATGACGTTGGTATTGTATTCATCCCAACCTGGGTTGTCGATCGATCACTCTGATTTGAAATGAGCTCTCATTAACTTAATATTAGGATTAGTATTACCTAAATTGATATAGGTGGAACTAGGGATGAACGAATAAGCTTATAGGTTCAACTACAACTTTCATTGAATCTTTGCAATTGCATAGCGTTGGTATTGCGTTCATCCCGATTTAGGTCGTCGATCGATCACTCTGAGTTGAAATAAGCTCTCATTAACTTAATGTTAGGATTAATATTACCTAAAATGATTTAGGTGGAACTAGGTATGAATGAATGAGCTCATAGGGTCAAGAACAACTTTAATTGAGTCTTTGCAATTGCATGGCATTGGTACTGCGTTCATCCCGACTCGGGTTTTTTAAAAATCACTCTGGGTTGAAATGAGCTCTCATTAACTTAATGTGAGGATTAATATTAACTAAACTGATTTAGGTGGAACTAGGATGAATGAATGAGCTCATAGAGTCAACTAAAACTTCAATTGAGTCTTAGCAATTGCATACGTTGGTATTGTGTTCATCCCAACCCAGGTCATCGATCGATCACTCTGAGTTGAAATGAGCTCTTATTAACTTAATTTTAGGATTAATATTACCTAAATTGATTTATGTGGATCCAGGGATGAATGAATGAGATCATAGGGTCAACTACAACTTCAATTGAGTCTTTGCAACTGCATGGCATTGGTATTGTGTTCATCCTGACTCGGGTCATCGATCGATCACTCTGAATTGAAATGAGCTCTCATTAATTTAATGTTAGAATTAATATTACCTAAATTGATTTAGGTGGAACTAGGGATGAATGAATGAGCTCATAGGGTCAACAATAATTTCAATCGAGTCATTGCAATTGCATAGCATTGGTATTGCGTTTATCCCAACTCGGGCCGTCGATCAATCACTCTGAAATGGAGAGTGCAGTCCTTAGGATAAACTACTATGGTGTGATGGTTTGTTTTGGGTTGAAAGAGTTTTCCATAGTGATGGGCTTGAAATATGATCGTCCAGAAGAACCTCTCATCAAGGAAATACCCCACAAAGGGTCCAATAAATGCAAGGGAAAAAAGATGGGTTGTTGGGCATTGTTGAATGTAGTATCTACAAAGCGAAATATTTGATGGCAGATCTCGAGGATAAAGACATACCAAAGCACTGCAGGGAGAAATTATGCTTAGTTTGGTTTATCTATTCCGTTTTATTGACAAGAGACATCAGGAAAGTCATAAAAGATGATTTGTTGGTGCTTGCTGATGATGTTGACAAATTTAACGACTATCCCTAGGGATATGACAGTTACTACTTGACTATCGAATATTTACTGACAAAGCTATCCCCAAAGATGATCACATTATACGGCTCTCCCTGGGCTTTCATGGTAAAATTGATCACTATTTTTACTCATCCAATAATTTATAATGAATATACTTATTATGAACTTTTTTTCTTACTTCCTATTTACATTTTTTAGGCTTGGGTATGTGAAGCCATTTGTCCCCTCCAAAAGCAGATCAAGGATTACCCAGATTAGGTTTCTCATCCAAGGATCCTTAGGTGGTTGGCGGCTGCAAAGGGCAGCAAAAAAAATATTAAGGAGTAAGAGGTTGATCTATTTAACCCTATGGATGATGTAGTATGTCTTATTTTAACAAAAATAATTTGCCTCAAAGAAAGATATTGAAATAGATGTTCCATCTGTTGCGACAGATGGGTCGTCTGTTGCAACAGATTACCCATCAACAGCAACTTATGCAACAGATGGGTAATTTATTACGACAGATGAACCATATTTTAATATAGATTAACCATTCATTGCGCTGGTTCCCTGAACCCGACTCAATAGATTACCTATCTGATGTAAATTATACGACAAATGTGTAATCTGATGCAATATATTGTCAATCAGTTGTGACATACAGATCAGCTATTACGGCAGATAGATTGTCTGTTGCATAAGTTGGCTATGTTAACATCCATGTAACCCAACTGACTCCAAATTATTATTATATAATTTAAATATCTCCTATTTTTTTATAGGTTGTGCATCCTCGGATCGTGCCTACCGTTGATGAGCTTGGGATGACTTCTTTTCTTACTCTGGGTCTTGCTGATACAAAAGAAGACCCAACAGTGAAGTTAATAAAGAAGGATTTGGTTAGAGCCACATCCACAAGAAGAGTAGTTAGGCAAGGTCAGCCTAAGGTTCAAGCTCTTCACGACCAACCTCAAACTGCAATAGATTCGGGTGCTTCTTATGGGGGTGTTGCTGGTGGAGTTATTTATAATGGTAGAAGCCATCCTGATGCTGCTACTGCTGCTAGTCATGATTATGATCATGTTGGTGATCAACAAAAAATAAATACTTTTGAAAAAACCCCTTACATAGGTCCCTCTCACACCTACACGGGTCCCTCCCACCCTTATAATGGTTGTCTCACCCCTCCTCACCCTTATGTTCTTATTGCAAATGCAAAGTGTTCAAGGACAAAGAGGATAAACTTCTTAAAAATCTATAGGCTATTGTTGAAGTTGTCGAGCATTTGAAATCCAGGAGCGGGGCTGTACCATCCAACGAGGTGAGAGAGTCATGCACTTCTATAGTGGCGGTTAGGAGGTAGAGAAGAAAAAATAGATAAATTCTCTATATTCTGAAAACAACAAAAACTATAACTCCTCCCTCTCTAAGAGTTGTTTAAGTTTAGAGGCTGCTAAAAAAGGTGGACATATTCACGGCACTTAGAAAGAAGAAGAAGAAGAAGGAACTGCAAGAAATTATGAATGGAAGGAAAAAGGTTCAAAAAAATACACTATGCATTCATTTGCCGCCAAAGACTTCACGAATATGACAAATATGGGTGTGTGGTACGAGGACAATGTAAGTTTAATTTTTCTAACCTAGCCTTCCAATATACTCCATGAAGAAGAATCTACGCAGTAGATGTGTAATCTACTGCAACAACTGGGTATTGATAGCGCTCCAATTACACTCTTGAATGGGTGTAAGCGATTGTTGCCAGTATAAAACCCAACTAGGTTGGGGTTAAATCCCACAGGGAATAAGGTGTGAGCTCAAGTTGGTTATGATTTAATTCACTGGTAGTTTACTGTTTCCTGAAATGGGGTTTAAGTTTTGCAGATAATTGATTGTCACTTTGAATTTGAGGTTTGTAACCAAGATTTTATGAAATAACCTGGATTATGTTCACTAGGGCTTACGGTACATGACAGATGCTAAAATTTACTCAAGACTCTCAGGGTGGATAGGATCACAAGCTATCTTTATCGATGATATGCTCAAATATCTTTCGACCTATTCAAGTGTCTAATTTCCTAATCCTTTCAGACTTAGGGAATTGCTATGCACTGTCCAGATTTTATCTCAGGTTAATTAACCTTGTTATAGTGCTGATTATTAAACAAAGCCTTTTTGAGTCCCTATTAATAATTCACTTCCAACTATTTATGATTTCTTTCTCAAGCAAACCAAAGTAGGTACGTCTACTGTTTACAACCAACAGACGTAAATTATAATCTCAGAATTACCAAGAAATCCTAACACCTATTAAATCTTGAGTATTTAACACCTTATCATGACCTAACCCTAGATCCCATGATCCAAGTTACAGGTGTTTATCCACTCATGATGCAAGAAACAAGTATGCAAATTCAATTCATAACTGAAAGGATTAACTTACAATGATGAATAAAAATAAAAGTATACTTTGAATTGAATCACAAGGCAAAGCTCCAAAATATTGGTCTTAGAGAGAGAAATCGTATCTTCTATCTTGTGGGATATGTCAATCGATAATAGAAAACCATCAAACAAGGCTTTAAATAGTTAAACCTCAAATAAAGAAATAAAATTAAAGTTTTAGATTTTCCCTCGGAATAGACGATGGCGCCCGTTACGACCTATCAGGAGTTTGACGGCCTATCACAGACGTTGTTAGCTTCTTCTTAAGTTTAGCTTCTACTACCTAAGATTGACGAAGATGATGACACCTTATCATCATCTTGATGGAGTGTCATGAATGTCATCACAAAACTTCCTACAACTTCCATCTTCTATTTAAGGTTGACGGCATCCTTGACAGCCTATCACCAGGCTGACGGCGTGTCATGGATGTCGTCAGCAACCTTTTGTTCTTTATTTGCTTCCGATTTCATGCTTTTTTCTTCCTTTATTTGTGGTTCCCCTTCTTCTCTACTTTTACTGCAAAATCAAAGTAAACTAATCAAAAATGGCTAAAGTTGCTCAAGACTTTGCAATTATATAGAGTTAAAAGCTTTAAATGTGTTAGCATAGGATCACACATCAACACCCTCAACTTAAACAATTGCTTGTCCTCAAGCAACCAGAATATAACCAAGAGTATACAAAGTGCAAGTTGGCAGCTAAACTACTCATACCAGTTCAGAATATATGCACCATCTCCAAGGTTAGTCAAATTAAGAGCAACCGTGTCTATTATTGAAAATACTCATGTAACTCACGAGGATCAAGATATGGCAAAAATTTTAGCAATAACAACCCAGCACATACCATAATAACACTATCCAAACAAGGCAATAATTAGCAACATACCTAGTGTACCCTCAGAACAAAGAAATCCCTTTTTCACTGATGTCAGAATTTACATACATAAACACAGGGATAATCACAAGAATCATTCTCAAAACAAAGTTCCAACATTGCGCATCAAATGCCATAGGCTTGCCCTTATAGTCGGTACCCAAGTCTTCAGACTGGTAAGTTAGGATCACTATAGGGCTTTTCTTAAGATTTTAACGTAGGCTCGGGTCTGGTATGATATTCATGGATGTTTCAGAGTGACTATGCATCCTTGACAATACTTTAACTCTCAGGGTTTCAACTCTTAACATTCTTTTATTCTCTCTTTTATTGATTATGCATGCTCAAGATGGATGCGGCCTTTTTCAATTATCAGATTATCTTTTTATCATCTTTCACACAATTTTCTCCTTTTTAATTTCTTTTTCACCGCACCCCACCTTTTTTTATTCATTTTCCTTATTCTACCTCTCTTCATACGCTTTTTGCATCACGAACCCCTATAATAGCCACCATCAACTTAGGTTGTTTTCCTAAGTCAAGGTGCATAGTGTACAAGGAGGACCAGGGCCAAGACAGGTTCATTATGATGTAAACAGGAAGGTGAGAGGTGTTAAAGAAAAAATTAAGCCATTTAGGCTCAAGAAGGGATCAAGAGATATTGTTCACATTAGGAAGGTCATTTAGTCTAAAATAAGTTAAAATACAAAAACGGCCTATGATCCTCTCCTAATGCCTATCCTATGACCATGGAAACACTAGCAGGGCAAGTTCTAGATTCAACGCACAACAGAAACTGAGTAAGACCGTACACATGGTACATAAGTATCTCGCATATCATTACTTATCCATTTTGTGTACTTGTTTAACGTAGGTCATTCGGTTTCCATACTAATTCCACAAAAAGATACACCGTGGTCACAATGGATGCAATGTAGACAGTACACAATAGATTATACCAGTGGAGAGGTACTCAAAAATCACAACATAAGCTAACTACCTCAAGTACTTGTACTACTCCTAGTTATCTATAGAATATGTTACAACAATAATCTACCCTACACCCTCAACTTAAAATTCAAAAATAAAATACACTAAGGGTGAGGGTATACCTGAAGACAGTCAAGCACGTGGATCCTGGGTCTCCGACCCTACTATTGCATCATCTGTTGTCTTTTCCCCATCAAGAGCATCTAGCCTAGCAGTGGTGAGAGCCTGGCTAGATAAAGCACCTATAGCCCTAGCTTGGATGGTTGTCTCCCATTTCTCTGTATCAACTAGGGACTCCAATCTTGCCTTCTTCAACTCCTCCTTTTTGGCCTTCTTCTTGGCCTTCTTTTTCACTCTCCTTTGTTTCTCATGGATAGTGTCTATTTCGGAAAACCAGTTTAGATTTATGCCCGGCCGCTCGACGACGGAGGCAATCCACTTGGTGCGGAGGTTGGTAGAGCAATATAGGGAGAGGAAGAAGGATCTGCACATGGTGTTTATCGACCTGAAGAAGGCTTACGACAAAGTCCCCAGGGAGGTGCTTTGGAGATGCTTGGAGGTGAGTGGAGTACTGCTGGCATATACCAGAGTAATTAAGGATATATATGATGGGGCGAAAACCCAGGTGAGGACGGTGGAAGGAGACTCAGAGCATTTCCCTGTCCTGACAGGATTGCATCAGGGATCTACTCTTAGTTCCTTTTTGTTTGCGTTGGTGATGGATGTGTTGACGCGGTGCATTCAAGGGGAGGTGCCATGGTGTATGCTTTTTGCAGACGATGTAGTTCTGATAGATAAGACTCGAGGGGGTGTGAATGACAAATTAGAGGTGTGGAGGCAAACTCTTGAGTCTAAAGGGTTCAGGGTGAGCAGAAGCAAGACGGAGTATGTGGAATGCAAGTTCAATGACGTGAGGCGGGAGAATGAGGTAGTAGTGAAGCTGGAAGCACAGGAGGTATGTAAGAGGGATAAGTTCAAGTATCTTGGATCCGTGATCCAGAGTAACGGTGAGATTGACGAGGATGTCTCACACCGTATTGGGGTGGGATGGATGAAGTGGAAACTCGCGTCAGGGGTGCTGTGTGATAAGAAGGTGCCGCCCAAGCTTAAAGGCAAATTCTACAGGCTGGTAGTCCGTCCAGCCTTGTTTTATGGAACGGAGTGTTGGCCAGTTAAGAACTCCCACATCCAAAAAATGAAGGTGGCAGAAATGCGGATGTTGCGCTGGATGTGTGGACTGACTAGAGGGGATAGAGTTTGGAATGAGACTATCCGGGAGAAGGTTGGTGTGACTTCAGTTGAGTGCAAGATACGGGAAGCAAGATTGAGATGGTTCGGACACGTGAAGAGGAGGGCCATGGATGCCCCGGTCCGTAGGTGTGAGAGGCTAGCGTTGGATGGTTTTAGGCGGGGTAGGGGTAGGCCGAAGAAGTACTGGGGTGAGGTGATTAGGCGGGACATGGAATAATTACAGCTCACCGAGGACATGACCCTAGATAGGAAGGTCTGGAGGCGCGAATTTTGGCAGAGGATTAGGGCCAGTTTGGGTCGCTAGTGTAGGGAACTACTTGGTGGGGGTGTTATTCCTGTTATGATTCCGTGTTCCGTGTTCCATGTTTTATTACAAATCTGTGTGATTTTCCTCTGTTTTCCTCTGTTTTATATTACTTATGGGTGCCGTATTTATGTTATGTAATCTGCTTCTGTGCTTTACTATGTGTTTGTGTGGTATCTCGTGCCTTGAGCCGGGGGTCTATCGAAAACAGCCTTTCTACTTCATCAGAGGTAGAGGTATGGACTGTGTACATCTTACCCCCCCCTCCCCAGACCCCACTAGGTGGGAATACACTGGGTTTGTTGTTGTTGTTGTTGTTGTAATCTGTGGTGAGGTTAAGATGGGAATTTCTTCTTTAGATTCAGGCAAGGACAGACCTGTTAGCATCTGAATTTGGTGTTTTTGCAGCACCCCAACATCTGTTTTTACTTTTTCCAATGCCGCCCTGAATGTAGCAAGCTCAGCACCAGTCATCTTTTTTACCCGGGCATCAAATCTGTTCTCTAATTTTGCAACCTGCCCAGGCAATGTAACAAAAGGCTTAAGTGCAGCCTTGATTCTTTTGTCCACAGTAGCAGCAAACTGTTTGGTGAAAGCATGTAGTTGTGCCTCTCACCACTTGGCTTGTTTAGCCACCTTTCTGATATCAATCGGCTGAAATGTAAGTCATGTTGCTATTGTAGGAACTGAAGGACTGTCTTTAGTCTCAGGAACTGAAGCTACCTATGCTGAAGAATCCTGCAATTCCACATGAGGTGCTGCACTGGCATCTGAAACTGGATAGTCTACTGCTATATCTGCCGCCTTGTCAAGTCTAAGCCCTGGCTGAATCTCATCAAACCATATGAGGTTATAAGTCTTCCGGGCACGAACGTCTTCATCAACTCATGCAATCTTTGGCACCTCAGCAGCTCTACATAGCTCTATAATAAGATAAGAAAAAGGATAAGCAGTGTCGGTCCTCGATATCCTGATCTTCATCTCATCGGTAATGATTTCCTCAAAGTTTAAGGAAAACTGCTGCACCAAGCTTGCTATCAAAATAGCCTGGTCATCGCCCAGAATGTTGTATCCCTCAGTGGGCATCATCCAAACATACACTGTACCCCACAAAAATTTTTCCTCCTGAGTCAATGAGGACTTATAGATTCTCTTATTTGGGTTTATCACCCATGTTGTTTCTTCATCAGCTATGATATTGGCCAACCACGGGCGTTTTTTGTCCTAATTCTTTATCCAAGCATAGAATGATGGTGCGGTGGCCAGAGGAGTGAAGTCGAGGCCATGCAAGAATTTGTTGATGGTTCTGGTTGAGATATCAACTCTTATACCCCTCTCTTGAACTCTATCAAGAAGGGGCTGATCTGCTACTTTGTCACCTAGTCTTCATAAATTTTCTAAATAAGCTTGGTAGTTTACGTAGAACTCCCGAACCAGTGTGGGGAAAAATAAACCACCCTCTTCTGTGGTCCATCCTAAGCTATACTCTTTGAACTTCTTCTCCACTTCAGGGTACCTATTCAACCCTTTAATGATAATCATATTTTTTGCCTGAATTTTCCTCTTCACATTCCTTCTATTAGTTCTTCGAAGTCAGCGATGTAGATATCCTCTACTCTAGGGATTTACCAACAGCATTATTTCATTCTTCAGGGCTCTTATATTTGATAAGAGTTACCCGAGGAGGAGACTCCATCATTTTGTTGTTCAATAGACGGGGACCCAGAAGCTTTTTCCTTGAACTCAGATTCTTTAGACCCTTCTTGATCCTCTTCATCAGAATCAGCATGTTCAGACTTATGTTGTTCAGAATCACCCTTTTCAGATCCCTCCTACTCAGAAGTTGTAGTCATCTCAGAATCATTACTGTCCTCTACCTCAATTGGTGGAGGTAGTGGAGGTTTCTTTGGACTTTGTTTTTTCGCTTCCTGAGCAAGGGTTCCTCCTCCTCATAGTCAGATTCCTCATCAATGAGCTTGCGATGTACACTTTTTTTGGCCGCTTTCTTTGGTTCTGTGGGACTCCTTATTTTTGGTGCCATTTTAAAGTACCTGGGGACAATAGAAGAATATTAGTCAACCCTCAAAAGCACAAACACAAATACATAAATCATTTAAGCTCATTCATGTTTCAGGCTCCAGGTGTGACAATTCTTGATAAGCCATCACAATTGTGATATCTTATCATAGTTGTCGTCAACCTCAGAAAGAACCCACAAAAGTTTTTTGACTACTTTTGATGGCATTCAGGATAGGCCGTCATAATTGTGATACCCAATCACGATTGTAGTCAGCTCTATTTAGAACCAACTTTATTTTTGTCAGCTTTTGACGACATCCATGATAAGCCATCACGATGGTGATAGCTTATCATGGATGTCGTCAAAACTTATCAGAACCCACTTTTGATCTTAACTAAGTTTTTTGGTCCCCATTATTGCTCAAGATTAACTTGAATTCACATTGTGATCTATTTTTTCAAACCTTGGGCTTGCACAGCAAACCCTAGGTGCGATTTTAGTTACTTTTCAAGTTGAACTTAGTTCAAGCATATTAGGGACATTGGGTTATCATTCATTCATCATACATCATAAGAAAAGAAGAGTTAAAGTAGAGTATACCTGATTGAGCTCTTAAACTAAAGTCACACACAAGAGGTGTAAAATAGGAAGATTTTTGTGATTTTGAATGCAAACCACACACAAAGCTAACTTGTTTTACTTGGAGTGTTTTGCAAAGGATGGGAACTAATTTTAACTAAGGAAAGAAATAAACTAAGGAAAAATACTTAAAAGCTGCGAAAATTTGAAAAGGTTTCGCTATTGGGCCGGGTTGGATCTGATTTAATTTAGGCCCAGATTTTAGCTTTTACATATTTGGGCTATGACATTTTGTAACGGCTTGTCACGATTGTGATAGCCTATCATGAACGTCGTCACCCTTAGGCAGAGAATTCCTCAAGCTTGGTCTAGCTGACGACAATCATGATAGCTTGTCATAGTTGTGACGGCTTATCACAAATGTCGTCATGACCTTTCAGCTGACCTTCTCATTTTTCCACCTGCTCCATACTAAATACTAATTTTAAAAAAAAATAAAAACACTTGCTTAAACATAAAAATTTGGGTTGCCTCCCAATAGTGCCTGATTTACTACCACGGCACGACTGGTTTATCTTGAATACTCAAACTTCACCAAGACAACCTGTTGATACCCCTTTTCCATCATCATAGAAGACGTCAATTGTTGAGAAGACACTCATATCTTTTTGTTGGGTCATGGGTTGATGCATTTTGAATTTTGCCTCTTTTTTACCAAGCCTAAACTTAAGCTCATTCAACTTGTGTTAACTATTACTCTTCCTGTTGCTAAGAGTGGCCTCCCAAAAATAATGGGTACCTCAAAGTCTACATCACAATCCAGTACCACAAAATCTACAGGAAGAATAAAGTCTGCTACTTTCACCAACACATCATACAAAATTCCAACAGGCCATTTTATAGACCTATCTGCCATTACCAATCGCATGTTAGTGGGTGCTGGAGCTTTTAAACCGAGCTTCTTATATACATCCAGTGGCATCAGATTCACGTTGGCACCCAAATCACATAATTCCTTTGCAACATCCAAAAACCCAACTTTGCACGGAATAGTGAACGCTCCTGGGTCAGCCTTCTTTTACACTAAGAATCGTATGGAAACCGCGCTGCAATGGTGGAGATTGTCCACCTGCTCACTGTTAACCTTTCTATTCTTTGTGCCGAGGTCTTTTATGAACTTTGCATAGCCTAGAATTTGATCAAGTTCCTAAATTAAAGACATATTAATTATCAATTGCTTAAGCATTGCCATGAACTTGCCGAATTTTGCATCATCGACCTTTTTCTTCAATCATTGAGGAAAGAGAGGTGGTGGTCTAGGGATATTCTTTAACACCACTTCCTCTTCCTTCTTATTTTCCTTCTCTGAATCATCAGCAGAACTATCCATCTTCTCAGACTCTACTGGATTACTTTCTTTGGGTTCATCAACAATTACCTCATCTTCTATAGATTTTCCCACAGAAGGGCAAAGTAACATCTTACCACTTTGAGTGGTGATCGCCATACATGAGCCATCATTCTGCTGATTCTGAATCATATCACTAGGTAAATTACCATTTTTTCTCTAATTTAGTGTAGCAAAAAGTTGGCTTATCGGCTGCTCTAACTGCTTAATAGAAGCAGAGTGCGAGTTAACCAACTGACTGAGGGTAGAGAATTCACTCTTCATAGTAGTTACCCCTGAGTTGGTAGCTTCCACTCCCTTTAACAACTTTCCATCATGTCCTCCATAGACATCTTGTTGGATCCAGTTGTTGTAGCATCCTGACTTCCAGGAGGAACATATAAACCACTCCTATCATTATTGCTTCTCCAATGTCCCTGCTCCCTATCTTTATAATCAACCTTGTCATAAAAGTTCCAACCTTGGTTCCCTTGGATATTGCCTTAAAAACCCCCTAATTGCTCACATAGTTTGCCTCCACATCAGCACTCGCAGCAACAGTACCCTAAGATTCCACAGCCTTAACCATTTCAGTCTTACCTGACTATAATTTCTTGGTCAGCAAGTCCATCTGTGTCTTTAAGTGGGCCATGTCTTGGTCTCTCTCCTCATCCCTTCTAGCTGCTTCACAGTCATGCCACCAGAAACAGTTAGGCTAGCTACCATAGAATCCCTAGTGTGCCAAGCCCGACTTTGCTTAGTCATTCTACTCAGCATGTCTGAAGCATCTAGAAAAGAGAGGTCAATGAACAAACACCTGCAGTATTGTCTACAATTGTCTTTGTCATAGAGTTGAAAGCTTTATACAAAGTCTCCATCAAGTGCAAGTCCGTCATATTGTGGTTTGGATATTATGTCATCTTCTTCTTAAATCTCTCCCAAGTTTCATGCAATGCTTTGGTAGGGAGCTGCCTTAAATTACTAATTTTGTCCCTCAATTGTACCCTCCTAGAGTGTGGAAAGAATCGTTCTAGTAACGCCTCTTTCAACTATCTCCAGTTGGTTATAGAATCAAGCTCTAACCTATTTAACCATATTGTTGCCTCTTCAGATAGAGACAAAGGAACTATCTCAACCGGATCGCATTCTGGCTCACTCTCGAATTATCAAAAGATTAGCAAATAGTGATGAAGTTCACCAAATGCATGTTTAGGTCATCAACAGGTAAGCCTCCAAACAACCCTTTCAGATTTAGGAGTTGGATCATGGTACTTGTTACACTGAATTTTGCACCTGGTGCCAATGGTGGAGGAATGATAGCACCCGTTGCACCAGCTCCATCCATTCCTTCATCATCTTTATCAATCTTGTATTGAACAGGTTGTTGACCATACCTTCCTCGGACTAGATGGTTTCTATTAACATTTCACTGCACTGGTACGGTAATTTGCTCGGCTCGCCTTGGGTTTTGAGGATTCAAAAATTCCTCATCACCCAAGTCTTCATCAGCAAGGTTCTGGTGACGTACTTATTAACCTAAATTCTATATGTTCACCTGAGCCCTGGCCAAAGCAGCTAGTCTTTCTGCCTTCTGTTGTTCAGCCATTCTCCCAATTAGCTGAGGTTTCGGATTAATTGGTAATAATTGTTCTCTAGGACTTCCTATTTTAGGATAAATAACTAAGAACCTGCAATAGACAAAAACAACAAATAAACGTAAATCAAGAAAACTTAACTAACAGCAAAGTAGCGCCCATAAACTTTTAGTTTACAACTATATTCCCTGGCAATGGCGTTATTTTTTATAACGCTCAAATTACACTATTGAATGGGTGTAAGCGATCATTGTCAAGATAAAACCAAACTAGGTTGGGATTGAAACCCATAGGGAATAAGGTGTGAACTCAAGTTGTTTACGATATAATTCATCGGTAGTTTACTGTTTCCTGAAATGGGGTTTAAGTTTTGCAGATAATTGATTATCACTTTGAATTTGATGTTCACTAGGGCTTACGGTACATGACAGATGCTAAAATTTACTCAAGACTCTCATAGTGGTTAGGATCACAAGCTATCTTTATCGATGATATGCTCAAATACCTCTAGACCTATTCAAGCATCTAATTTCCTAATCCTCTCGAACTTAGGGAATCACTATGCACTGTCCAAAATTTACCTCAGGTTAATCAACCTTGTTACAATGCTGATTATTAAATGAAGCCTTTTCGAGTCCCTGTTGATAATTCACTTCCTACTATTTATGATTTCTTTCTTAAGTAAACCAATGTAGGTACGCCTACTGTTTACAACTAACAGATGTAAATTATAATCTTAGAATTACCAAGAAATCCTAACACCTAATAAATCTTGAGTATTTAACACCTTATCATGACCTAACCCTAGATCCCATGATCTAGGCTATAGGTGTTTAGCCAATCATGATGCAAGAAACAAGTATGCAAATTCAATTTATAACTGAAAGGATTAACTTACAATGATGAAGAAAATCAAAAGTATACTTTGAATTGGATCACAAGGCAAAGCTCTAAAATATTGGTCTTAGAGAGAGAGAGAAATTGCTATCTTGTGGGATATGTCAATCGATAATAGAAAACCCTCAAATAAGGCTTTAAATAGTTAAACCTAAAATAAGGAAATAAAATTAAAGTTTTAGATTTTCCCTCGGAATAGATGACGGCACCCGTGACGGCCTATCACGAGTTTGACGGCCTATCATGAACGTCGTCAGCTTCTCTGCAAGTTTAGCTTCTGCTGCCTAAGGTTGACGATGATTATAACGCCTTATCATCATCTTGACGATGTGTCATTAATATCGTCACAAAAATTCTTACAACTTCCATCTTCTATTTAAGGTTGACGGCATCCTTGACAGCCTATCACCAGGCTGACGGCATATTATGGATGTCGTAAGCCACCCTTTGTTCTTTATTTGCTTCTGATTTTACGCTTTTTGCTTCCTTTATTTGTGGTTCCCCTTCTTCTCTACTTTTACTGCAAAATCAAAGTAAACTAATAAAAATGACTAAAGTTGCTCTCGACTTTGAAATTATTTAGAGTTAACAGCTTTAAATGTGTTAGCATAGGCTCACACATCAGGTATTCTGTTACAACATAATACAAATCTGTTGCATAAGTTGCGTTAGCTGGGTAATCTTTGAACTAATTCAGAGAACCCTTTGCATCGGATTCTTTCCACTGTATCTTTATTCTTTACAATTACTAACCTATTTAAAAATTGTCTTCTTATACCACAATATGTTGATGAAATTCTCTGCCTTATGAGGGGCAGGAAATTAGCGTACCCGGATGCTTATGATGTTGTCAATAGGATAATAGACCTCAACTTCTACAATAATTTCAAGGATAGGTACGTTAATATCCATAATCTAGTTGATTCTGGTGGCTTGGGATTTGATAAGTTAGTTTCTACATTCCAATAGAATGAAAAAGCGATTAAATATATTAGAGGGAAGAGGCCATATCCACACGGCAAGAGCTGGACCAAGGCAAAGACAATCCTTACAGTCATGAACATTAAAGTCAAACATTTTCTCACTGTTGAGATACTACTCTATGAGGGAAATATTAAGGTTTATGACTGCAACTTACCTATCTTCAGCGAGGACATATTTTTAGCCCACATACATACACTTTTGAAGTCATTGCCCAAGTTATTGACGCAGAGTAAGTTAATGGATCATTTGTTGGTTGAAGTCTTGATGAAGGAATCATGGAATTTTGAAGGTCAAAATAAGAACATCAAGCTCCAAAAAACAAAACTAGTGGAGCGTGAGGGCCGTACTCGCATACGTTCATAGAGTGTTTGCTGACCGGCACAGAAATGACCGGTATGTGTGACGCCATTATGGGAAAAATGCAATGGGTATGGGCTTATAGGGTACTAACTAAATTATTAAAGCCCGTGTATAAAAAAGAATATGTACAAAGATATAAACGAACACGATAATATTTTTTCATTTCAAGCCACTTCACTTTACTTTACATGTAGTGGCAATAATTTTTATGTCTGCGGATAGTTGAATTTTTATAATGCAACAGATAGTATATCTATTGTAACAGATATAATACCTATTGTGACAGATTGATTATCTGTTGGAATAGGTTGGTCATCTATTGAATTAATAGATATTTTCTAGTCTGTTTGTCGTAATAGATATCCAATCTGTTTTAACATATAATTTATCTGTTGCAACTGATAGGTAATCTATTGGAAAAA
Source organism: Capsicum annuum (assembly GCF_002878395.1). NCBI lineage: Eukaryota > Viridiplantae > Streptophyta > Magnoliopsida > Solanales > Solanaceae > Capsicum > Capsicum annuum. The sequence goes on along the minus strand of NC_061120.1, from coordinate 73,551,259 downwards.
ATAAGAAAGTAGGAAGACTTGTTATAGAATTTCCAGTAGATGTCCTAACTAAATGGTTGGAGGCCGTGTATAAACAAGAATATATACAAAGATGGAGACGAACATGATAACAATTTTTTATTTCAAGCCATCACAATTTACATATAGTGACAATAATTTTTATGTCTGTGGATAGTTGAATTTTTATAATGCAACAAATAGTATATCTGTTGTAATAGATATAGTACCTGTTGTGACAGATTGATTATCTGTTGGAATAGGTTGGTCATCTGTTGCATTATGCAGATGTTTACCCATCTGTCTATCGCAACAAATATCTAATCTATCACAACATATAATATATCTATTGCAACTGATAGGTAATCTATTGGAATAAATCAAGAAAATAGGAAGACCTATTACATAATTTTCAGCAGATGACCTACTATTGCATCTCATGTTGTAATATATGTCTAAATTTGTTTGAGAAGATACGTCATCTGTTACAGTAGATGTATTATCTATTGCGATATTTGAATATAGTATTCCATTTTAATTAACATGTTCAAAACTAAGGATTAAATTATATTCATAGACAATATAAAATAAGTTGAAGCATCTGGAAATTACATGAAATAACTTAACAAATAAATAAAATGTAAAAAAATACTATAGGTACAAATGATCTACTCTACAAATAAATCAACGAGTTAAACCAATGAGGATAGGTTATTACATTGACAGACTCAAGCTATAAAGATATACTCAATATGGATAAGTTTTTCTTTATCCGGTGCTGTGAAATTCAGCTTTGGTCATCGTGGGCCTTTAATGTCGCTTACGTACAGCTTCTGAGCTTTTTCTTTTTTGTATTTTCATAAAAGAGCAGCATATCTTTTGTGGTGTAATCCGGCATGAAATCCATCATTTAGTACTTGTAATCCATCGCTCAAATACTCGGCATGCGACAACAAAAAGTCCTCAATTTCTGCATTTTAAAAAAATAGATAATCCATATTTTATAGTTCATGCCAGCATTGTGAAATTTATGGAATGAAACTAAATCATGACACTTAAACTTACAGGCTACCAATGGTTTATTGAGCAATTCCTTCAACATATTGTACATCAAATGGATTACCCATTTTATCTCAGTATGCTTCAATCATCGACCAATTAGTATGAACCTTTTGGTCAAAAAAGCCACTCATATCAAGGTAAGTAGGCAATATTTTGGCCAGCTTTTGTATCTCAGACGATGGCCTGGAATGTCTCCTTTGCAATATCAAGTCATAAACTCGGATGCGCCTCTTTTTTAGAACAACGACAGCCAACATCCAATGGAATTCATCACCGTAATTGATTAGGATGTACACTTAGTCGACCAAATACCAAGGTAAGCCAACTGGAATGCTAAAACCTTTGATGATGTTGATTAGGCATTCGTCATTTCAAAAAACTTTCGGCTATTGTTGACAATACCCATCGTAGGCATTATTGATGTAAACTTTGTACAAATAATTGCCAATCGTATATCTGTATTATTCTTGTATTTGCAACTTGGCCTTCTTTCGGAGGTAGTAAAAAAAGACATCGATGTGTTGTGCATATTATCAAACATTTCAGATTACGTGATAAAAAAATTAATACGCAGATGTAATTAAATAAAGTATTAATTAATAGTAATATGTATGGCATTTAAACCTCATCATTCCAGTAAGTTTAGGGTTGTGATATCCAATAGAACCAATTCTTTATTTTGGGATGTGTAATAACAAAGTCAAACATATCAAAACCAAGAATCAATTCGTTCACTTTGTAATATTCGTCATTTTATTTTCTACATAATGATTTATATATGTTAATGCCACATTCTTATAACAAGAATAGTATAAACCAATATCTTTAAAAATTGATTTATGTACCTCTTGGAATAATACTTTAATAGCCCATCGAAAATCTATTCTGAATAGTCTTTGATCAACTGTGTTAATTTTTTGGAGCCTCGTCTGATATGTTGAACCCTTCAAACAAGTAATTTTTTCGTTCTCTCGAACATATAGGCTCCACTTTTTCTTCTTCTTTGGAATCAGTTGATGGATTATCAACTGTGATATTATGCTCTTCAGCAGTGGCTTTTACTGTGACATCAACCTGGAAAGACAGAATTTTCAATGCTAATTACGCATATATAATAGATTGTCCATCTGTTGAAATAGATGAGCCTTATGTTGCAACAGATAGATCATCTGTTGGGATAAATTTAAATAGGTAAATCAAAGCATTACGATAATTTTGAATAGATGATCCATCTATTACAACATAGGACTCATCTGTTTTAATATATAACACATCTAATACAAAAGGTTAGAGAACAGTTGCAACAGATGTATATATCTGTTTGATAATTTTTAGCAGATGTATCATCTGTTGAAACAGATAGGTGCTTATTTGTTTGTTGGAACAGGTGATGTACATTTACCTTCTTTGGTTTATGCTGCTCTCCTGTGGCCCTTGCACACTGCACATCAGTGCAAAACAAAGATAGGGACATTGCAATTTTGCCCTTTTTAATGCTTGATGATACCTTGGAAGTGTCTTTACTTCTCCTCTTAGCCGCCTTGATCTCTAGTGGAGCGTAAGGATATGAAATCCTCTTTGATGGAATGACACCCCTCTTAGATGTCATTTTCTTTATAGAAGCAGTTAGTGCATTAATAGCATTAATCACTCCATCGTGTTTTGTCTTGCAGTTTTGATATTTACATACAGAACATTCCCAAGATGTGGCAAAATCTAGAGAAAAATCTATACAACTAGTATCATCATAATTGTAATAGATTGTTGTTTTAAAAATGATAAGATGGGCATCATTAGCCCCAACAGCAGCACCACTACCACTACCACTACGACTACCATCGTCAACAGAAATAAGCCCACCCTCCAAAATTATTTTTATTATGATGGTTATTGCTCCAAATAATTCCATTTTTATTCCATCAACGACCTTAGGGTCTGGTAAAGTTTGCACAAACCATAAAGTAAGAAAAAAATGGTGTAACACCCTGCATTTTGGGCTAGAACATAAACCGTTATTCTATCACATAGAGGTTGCAAAATTCATGAATCTTATGCAAATTTAGTGTGTAATCAATTATGTAGTGTGTGAATCTAGTTGAGCATGAATTGAGATCATAGAAGTCCCTTAACTCAAAGATGAGTTAAAAACTTTCCTATCGTTCAAGTTTTAGTAAATACTGAAACTTGGGTCAAGTTCAATTGATCATAACTCATTATATATTATGAACTGGGTGGCCTACTATATATCAAATTAAATATATTTGAATTAGCTTTCCATTGATACTAAATTTGCCTAAAATGGACACTTGGTGAAGAAGTTATGAATAATTTAAAGTTCTAGTCATAAACATCATCATTTTGGGGTCTAGCGCATCACGGAGAGGGTCAAATTGACAATCGTCAAATTCCAGTGGGGCTCCGCAATGGTAGCGCATCGCGGAGGCACCCAATTTCCTACTCGTCGAATTCCAGTGGACCACCTCGATTGTAGCGTGTCGCGGTGGTACCCAAAATTATTTTTAAGTTCAAATTTCTAGTTTCGTTCAGGAGTCATTAAGGGTAATTTTGAATTTTCCTTAGCCTTTAAAAACGTCCAAACAAAGCATTTAGGGTATGTTTGAGCAACTTAACCCTATTTTCATTAAAATCATCAAGAATCCTCTCTAGGGTTTCAAACAAAAACTTCAAGAAACCCAAGATTCAACCGTAAGTTTTTGAAGATAATTAGAGATTTGGAATCCCCAATCCGTAAGCTTCAAGAATCATTCATTATTCTCTGAAATAGAGGTACGTAGGGTTGTCCAAAACTTCATGGGTATGTTTTCAAAAAGGAATTTATACAAGACTTTAAATTTATACAAGTATATATATGTCTTTACAAATGGGGGTTTTCAATTGATACAAATAACATGTTTTGATATATGATTTTGAAAGAATTATTGAGATATCATGGGGTTGTTTGTTTGAATGTATTTAAATGGTTGAATTATGAACATATGACCTAAAATTTCATAATAGTGCAATGTACATGATTTATGAATTTTCTAAATTGCCTATGATAATATTTATACCCCATATTATAATAGTGTTAAACCATTGAGAGCATGAGTTTTGCAATTGATATGACATTACTCATAAATGGTTAAACTTCTTGAATAATTGCATGTTAAGAACCATGGTGTATGTGTTTTAATGGTGTGAAAGTCATACATATGTGCATATGATAAATGGTATGAGAAGTTGGAAAATTAATGTGATATTGATGACTTGCAAGTCAGGTATGACGATACCCTACAGAGTATGACATGTGATTGATTAAAATAAGTTTCATGCACTGATTTTGTGAGATAGGTGGTTACCCAAAGAAAGCATGGGTCAAATGACTGTACACTAGAAATCGTGTTTGCTACCCTACTGTGTGATCTTGTGTACCTGATATTATGTCATCCCAAATTGGGACTATGTTTAGGAGCCCTACTTTGTGATATTGTACACTACCATACTTGATTAGGTCGAGACACCCTTTTGTGTGATCTTGTGTGTCTTTCTCTCACTTATACTCTAATCTCAATGACAACCGAGATTTGACAGTTGGTGAAAATGTGAAATTATAGGGTGTACCACCCAGCTCAGATGTGTTGCATTGTTGTTAAAAAATTAGTATACTATGCTTATGTATTTTCGAAATTATTTTGCAATAATGTGCTTTATAACAGCTCTCATTTAGTTTATATAAACATCTCTACTTTGTTTTGGATTACTCTGCATACCAGTACTTTGTATTGACCCCCTTCCCTCCCAGGTTTGGAGGCACAGTCTAGGGGTCCAGATAACCAGTAGATTCTTCAGACAGATCTACAGAGTAAAGTGGTGAGCCTTATATATTCTAAAAGGCCTGATGTTTGGCAATTTATTTATCATTTAATAGTTTTAAGTCTACCAGGGGCCTTTTCCTAGTTTGCAGATAGTTGTTTATTTTAGTCATATAGTAGAGATTTTGCAAATGGTTTTTAGATGTCGATAGATATTGTGGGACATTATTTCCCATTATTGATTTTATTAAACTCGTGACCATATTTTTGTAATATTGTGTATTCTACCGTATTTCTTTTTATCATATGAATTCTGTGCATGATTACCAGATAGATAGAGGTATTTTGGGCCTTCATGGTTTGGAATGCTCGTTATGGCCAGGGCCTCGATTTGGGTCATGACAAACTTGGTGTCAGAACACGGTTTATGGTCCCAGGATATCTGCGAAATCACGTCGGGTAGAGTATTATTTATGGGTATGTAGCGCACCATACTTATAAGCAGAAGGCTACAAGGCATTTAGGAATGTCTCTCTTTCTTCTTGATCTAGTGCTATAGAGTCATAATATTTCTCTTCCATACTTTAATTTGTGCTATGGTGTTGTCCATACGAAAGTAAAGTCATCCCAATTCTTTTCTTTGATGTGCTCAGATATGTATCATTATTGGGGTGAATCAAGTACAGAAGTTCATGATCTAAATGGTATGGTTCTTTCTAATTGAGCCATAAAGATTATAAAAAAAATATTGTGCAAGGACTTAAGAAGAGTCCGTTAGTGCTTCAGAGTATATTGATTATGGTGTAAATTTTGATATTGATGAAATTATGCTTTCCAGCTTGCGATATTAAGTGTATTCAGTCCCTTTCAGAATTTATGTTGCAGATGTCACGCTTAAGGGGGATGATGTGTAACAGAATGTTGGAATTGTATTTCCACCCGAGTAGTAGTAGTATAAGTAAAGTGTCGGTGTTGTGACCTATTGGTAGTGATGTTGGACCAAGAAGTTGGTGATGTGAAGTCATAAATTTTGAAGTTAGAGTGAGGATGACTTTTGTGTAAATAAATATTTTAGTTGAACAACTGATGTTTGAGGATGATTTACCCCTTTTATGGTGATAGACTAATGTGGTAGCTAGTAGCATGTGTGGATTGTATGGTAGTCCATGGAGGAAGTGTTTGACTCAGAATTTTATGTATACAGAGTAAGATATGTATTCTTGGGCCATTGAATATTGCGTGTCAAGTTTTTATATCTTGAAATATTGATATCATGGTGTTGTTAAAAATAAAGTCTAATGAAGCTGTGTGAGTCCTATTTCGATCCACTAGCAATTTATTGTTCTTCCTGTTGTTCTTGTGTTGGTTGGAACTGGGGGTTTAGAGGAAAAATGGCAAGAAAAGTGGTAAGGGTAATTTATTAAATATATGTATAGCCAAATCTGATTGCAAGAGATTGAGTTGGTAAAAGAGGTGAATTGTTGTTTACTTGAAGCATAAAAATATCTAGATTAGCCAGTAAGTTATAATTATAGACTCATGGTTGTTTGTGGAATTGGAAGGTAGTCTAAATATGCATTTGAGTAAGTAAGTATGATGTGAGGAACCCTTATAAGTAGATAAAATTGTATGGGATATGATATAATATTAAGGTTAAACATGTTTATTATGTGATTTTACCCCCCTTGATCTTTTTTTCCTTAGTAAATGTAAACTAGTGCTTCATGTGAGAAGGTATAAAGTGGATTTTGAGCTATAATAGTGATGTCATGGAAGGGATTGTGACTGTAGGTAGTATTTGAATGAAATAAGTAGTTGGAGTTGATTTCCCAATTTGATGGACTAGTATATTATGTTGCATACTTTGCATTATTAGTGGTAGACGATGGATGCTATACTATTGGCTTGAATTATAGATTGTAGAATATGGTGGCGAGAATAGTATTTTATGATTAATGATGTATGATTTATGGGAATGAATTAGTAGTCTTGATAAGATTTGTAAAAGAGCCCAGGTTGAGGATTTATTAAAAGGTTAAGAGGTAATCATGAGGGACATGTGTACATGAGGACTAGTGTTAAAATGATGAATTGTGGTTGAATCATTAAGTGGTTAAGAACATGGGTATATTGGAATAAGTTGAAACCCAGGTAGCAGGTTGTTAATAAAGTCTTATGTGTATAAATGTATGTTGTACCTAGTCTGTGTTTTTGAAATTTGGAGTATGGGGTGCATCTGAGGAAGACTCAGGGGTTGTTGTTGTATGGTGTTCGTTATAGTTGAATTCAAGAAATATAGGTAAGAAATATGTGCCTTCAGTATAGTTTTACATATTTTGTTAAGTTGTTGATTATGTGATTTGAGGTGTAATGATAGTATCCTAAGGAAATTGAAGATGGAGTGTTAAGTGTTTAAAAGTGTGGGTGTCTATGCACATGGAAATATTAGTCGTAAGTCGATGACTCTGAAAGTTAGAAGAAAATGTCCAAGAAAATAATGTAGTGTCCTTGTATTAAGGATTAATGAGAGAAGTTTGAGTTCATGTATATACTGCTACCCTTTTTATGATAAGGAGTGTGGATGCATGCACTCACGAGAGTAAGAGTTGTAGAGTGCTGGCTATTGACGCTAGCGAATATTAAGAGTAGCATTTTTTTCGAAAAGCAAGTACTTCCGAGTATAGTTCATCAGGGAGAGTTTAGAGTTAAAGTTTATGGTGATGTCTCATTCGCATGGAGGTTGTGGCTACAGATTTTGATGTGAGGTTATATCTGTAAATCTAGAGGTGTGACTTTGATCTAAGGGGGAGATGGGGAATTAAGTTAGTTCCCAAATTTTTCTCAATTCGAAAAGTTGCGGGGAAGAAATCATGATAAGTCTATTCTTACTCAAGCATACTTCTCCTACTTCCATTTCCGAGATTATTCCGCTAATGTCTTACTTCATCTATTCAAGTTATGCCTGTGCCTATGATTCGAGTTTCCTATGGACTTATGTCTATGATATGACCTCCAAACTAGAAGCAATTATGTCTCTCAGTAATCCAGTCATTCATGTATTCAGGCCATATGTTATGTTGTTCATGATCCATGATAATCTATGTCTCTCAGAATGCTTGGTCTTAAGGAAATATGATTCTGTATATCATTGATTCATCCTATGTTGGGTTCAGCTAAAGTGATAAGTTTTATGCAAACTTATGGCAAAAATCTCAGTTCCTTAAATGAGGAGCAATTGCTTCAAGCGGAAATCCTTGTCTTAGTTGAGATGTAGCAGTCCATAGAATTCTCGACTCAATACCACTCTTAGTGGCACGTATGGAGAGCTTGTAACCTAAAAACTTTTCTAATGGTTAAAAGATTTAGTCATATTTATGATCTCTTAACTTCCATGATTTTAAATTGATCTTCTCGACCCCAAGGTGTAAGTTTTTGAGTTGATTCATGTTTAGAAGTGTAAAGGGGTGGTTCGAGTAAAGTTTTAGATTTTTTGGACCACGTTTGAGATGCGTTTAAGTAAGCAAACCAGTGGATCAATATGATATCGACGCGCCACATCGGTAATCGTGTTGACCAAACCAGTATCTTAACGCATCTTAATGCGTCGCATCTCCTATCGCATCGGGTGCCTAGTTTATCTTATCGATTTTTCCAAATCCAGCAGGGGAATCCCGTCTCTTTCCCCCATTTGTCTTGATATATACACCAATATTTCTCCCTGTGCTCTGTCCTGAGAATTCATATTGTATTGTGTTTTTTGAATGACTCTTTACTTATAATCTAGAGACTTGTTATATGGACCACCTTGTGGTTATTCTATCATATCTTTATTTCATGTCCTTTCTTGAGCAGTGCAATGAGTAGAAGTTATGGTTTAGTGGTGTTATTTCCATTCTTGACAATTATGCTTGAGTCTCTTAATGACCCTCCATATGATAGTATAATGTTGGCTTTAGAAAAGTGGTGATGTGTTAGGTAGAGGAGTAGATGTGTTTGAAGGTTAAAAAAATTTGATATGAATCTCGAGATGAGGTTATAGGTGAAAAGAAAAAAGAAGGAGGTGAATTTTTTTTGTGTGAATTAGCTAAGAAGGATGAATGTGGTGAAAAATATTTGCAGAGTGATTGAAATTGTTGGTATTAGTGTGCAGATCCATGAAGTTGGTGTAGTTGATTAGTCTTGAACGTTGTGACTATTAAAAACGCAAATCTATGTGCTATGTGGTTAGTACCCTACCTATCATTCGGGGATGAATGATCCCGAGGGGGACATAATGTAACACCCCATATTTCGAGCTAGAACATAAACCATTATTCTTTCACATAGAGGTTGCAAAATTCATGAATCCTATGCAAATTTAGTGTGTAATCAATGATGTAGTGTGTGAATCTAGTTGAGCATGAATTGAGATCATAGAAGTCCCTTAACTCAAAGATGAGTTAAAAACTTTCCTATCGTTCAAGTTTTAGTAAATACTGAAACTTGGGTCAAGTTCAATTGATCATAACTCATTATATATTATGAACTGGGTGGCCTACTATATATCAAATGAAAGATCTTCGAATTAGCTTTCCATCGATACCAAATTTGCCTAAAACAGACACTCGGTGAAGAAATTATGAATAATTTAAAATTTCAGTCGTAAACATCATCATTTTGGGGTCTAGCGCATTGCGGAGAGGGTCAAATTGACAATCATCAAATTCAAGTGGAGCTCCGAGATGGTGGCGCATCGCGGAGGCACCCAATTTCCCACTCGTCGAATTCTAGTGGACCACCACGATTGTGGCACGTCGCGGTGGTACCTGAAGTCGGATTTTTAGGTTCAGATTTCCAGTTCCATTCAAGAGTCATTAAGGGTAATTTTGACTTTTACCTAGCCTTTAAAAATGTCCAAACAAAGCATTTAGGGTATGTTTGAGCAACTTAACCCTATTTTCATTAAAATCATCAAGAATCCTCTCTAGGGTTTCAAACAAGAACTTCAAGAAACCCAAGATTAAACCATGAGTTTTTGAAGATAATTAGAGATTTGGAATCCCCAATTCATAAGCTTCAAGAATCATTCATTATTCTCCAAAATAGAGGTACGTGGGGTTGTCCTAAATTTCATGGGCACATTTTCAAAAAGGAATTTACGTAAGACTTTAAATTTATACAAGTATATATATGTTTTTACAAATGGGGGTTTTCAATTGATACAAATAACATATTTTGATATATGATTTTGAAAGAATTATTGAGATATCATGGGGTTGTTTGTTTGAATGTATTAAAATGGTTGAATTGTGAACATGTGACCTGACATTTCAAAAGGGTGCGATGTATATAAGTTGTGAATTTTCTAAATTCCCCATGATAATGTTGATACCTCATATTATACTATTGTTAAACCATTGAGAGCATGAGTTTTGCAATTGATATGACATTACTCATAAATGATTAAAATTTTTGAATAATTGCATGTGGAGACCATGGTGTATGTGTTTTAATGTTGTGAAAGCCATACTTATGTGCATGTGGTAAATGGTATGAGAAGTTGGAAAATTGATGACTTGCAAGTCGGGTATGACGATACCCTGCAGAGTATGACATGTGATTGATTAAAATGAGTTTCATGCATTTATTTTGTGAGAGGTGGTTACCCAAAGAAAGCACGAGTCAAATGACTCTACCCTGGAAATCGTGTTTGCCGACTCGAGAACTTGGTACCCTGCTGTGTGATCTTGTGTACCTGACATTATGTCATCCTAAATTGGGACTATGGTTAGGAGCCCTGCTTTGTGATCTTGTGCACTACCATACTTGATTGGGTCAAGACACCCTGCTGTGTGATCTTGTGTGTCTTTCCCTCACTTATACTCTAATCTCGGTGGCAACTGAGATTTGACAGTTGGTGAAAATGTGAAATTGTAAGGTGTACCACCTAGCTCAGATGTGTTGCATTGTTGTTGAAAAATCAGTATACTACGCCTATGTATTTTCGAAATCATTTTGCAATAATGTGTTTTATAATAGCTCTTATTTAGTTTATATAAACATCTCTACTTTTTTTTGGATTACTCTGCATACTAGTACTTTGTATTGACCCCCTTCCATCCCAGGTTCGAAGGCACAGTCTAGGGGTCCAGATAACCAGTAGATTCTTCAGACAGATCTGCAGAGTCAAGTAGTGAGCCTTCTATATTTCGGAAGGCCTGATGTCTGGCAGTTTATTTATAATTTAATAGTTTTGGGTCTACTGGGGACCTTGTCTTAGTTTTCAGATAGTTGTTTATTTTAGTCATGTAGTAGAGATTTCGCAGACGGTTTGCAGATGTCGATAGATGTTGTGGGACATTATTTCCCATTATTGATTTCATTAGACTCGTGACCATGTTTTCATAATATTGTGTATTCTTCTGCATTTCTTTTTATCATATGAATTATGTGCATGATTACTAGATAGATAGGGGTGTTTTGGGCCTTCATGGTTCAGAATGCTCATCAAGGCCAGGGCCCCAGTTTGGGTCGTGACAAATGGCATCTTCAACTCTTAGTTGGTCGGAACAAGCCATGGATGGACAATCTAAAATAAATTGATACATATATTAGAATGATGATAAAATTATTTAAAATAATCATTAATTAAAACAAAAACTTGATTAGAATCTTACTGCTTCCTTGGGGGAATGAAAAGATCAAGAAATTTTGCATTTTTATCGATTTTGGCCGACAACCACCTTAGGATTCTTGGATAGGAAACTTCTTCCTAGTAGTTCACTTGTTTTCTCAAATAAGGAATGGCTTCAAATGCCCAAGCCTATAACATAACGTCAACAAATCAAAAGCATTATTGAATATAAGAATGATGAATCATATCATAATAAAAGAAATATTTACCATGAAGGCCCATGGAAGGCCATATAAGTTGACTGTCTTTGGCGTCAATGGAGTTAACAAAAATTGGATAGTCATTTTGAAACTTTCATAACCCCAAGAATAGCTGTTAAATGCCTTAAGATCCTCGAAGAGATTTATTAAAACAGGGCTTATGTTGTTGTTAACGTCTCTTGCCCAAAGAATATTATGTATAAACCAAACCAAGAACAATGATTATTTGTGCTTCTTTGAGAGTCCTTTACCTTTCAATGCTTCTATCAAATTTTTGTTTTTAAAGCTTGGACCAACAACGGACACCAGGTCTTCACGATCACTCGACTTGTCTTTGCCTTTTTTTGGGTGTGAGGGGTGCTTTTTTGAGTTAGAGTAGGTATAACTTGAGAAGGAGAAGGAGGATAACATTTTAGTCTGGTAACTATGGCAAACTCTTTTCAACTAAAACAAACAGGCATGCCACAGTAATTTATCCACACCTCATCCATCTTGTCGTTGTTTTCATACATAAACCTACTCTTGAGAAGATTGTATACTATTTTTATCTAGAAACAAGCATTGTTATTCTCCGGCAAATCAAAATATTTCCCAAAGCATCCTTCCTGAAATAAGCATTCAATTTTTATTCTCGAAGTATTTTTCTGAAGGCATCGAAAGATTTTCCCATTGTTGACTTAACCACGAAATCACCCGTTAAATCTGTGGCACCATCGTACTGCATTCTCACAGGATAGCAATCAATGCTGAAGGTTTTTACCAACTTTTCGGCGGAAGGGCTATTATCATTTGGATCATCTCTTTTGAGACATTCCTCCTTCCCATGTTCATTATCTTCTACTCCTGATTGAGATAACGCTTGTAAAGCAAACACATAGAGCGGTAAATGTAGCCGAGCTGCTGCACTTGCTCCTTTACTTAGACTTGATTCAATTTCTTTTCTTTTGGGATTCATATTATCTTAAATTAACAGGAACATAAAATATATTATAATTGATTACTGCATTATTAAAAAGGGATAGCCATAAATCTAACAAGCACAATGGTAAAATAACAATTCCAATAGACCACACATCTGTTGCACCAGGTATGCCATCTGTTGCACCAGGTATGTTATCTATTGCACCAGGTATGTTATCTGTTGCAACATATAACCGACCTATTACAACGAATGAGTGAACCATTGAAAATAATAAAAATAGATCACTAATCTGTTACACCAGGTATTTTATCTAATGGAATATATAACCGACCTATTGCAATGGATGAGTAAACCATTGGAAACCATAAAACAGATCACTAACCTATTACACCAAGTATTTTATTTGTTGCAACATATAACCAACCTGTTGCAAGGATGAGTAAACCGTTGGAAACTATAAAAATAGATCACTAATCTGTTGCCCCAGGTAGTTTATCTATTGCAATATATAACCTACTTATTGCAACGGACGAGTAATCCATTGGAAACCATAAAACAGATTACTAATCTATTTCACCAGGTAGTTTATCTGTTGCAACATATAACCAATCTGTTGCAATGAATGAGTAATCTATTGAAAACCATAAAAACAGATTACTAATCTGTTGCACCAGGTATGTTATCTGTTGCAACATATAACTAACCTATTGTAACGGATGAGTAATCCATTGGAAACCATAAAAATAGATCACTAATCTATTGCACCAGGTATGTTATCTGTTGCAACATATAATTGACATGTTGCAATGGATGAATAAACCATTGGAGACAATAAAAACAAATTACCAATCTGTTGCACTAGGTATGTTATTTGTTGCAACATATAACTGACCTATTGCAACGGATGAGTAATTCGTTGGAAACCATAAAAATAGATCACTAATCTGTATCACCAGGTATGTAATCTATTGTAATAAATAACTGACCTGTTGCAACGGATGAGTAAATTGTTGGAGACAATAAAAATAGATCACTGAACTGTTGAAACATATCACTTATCTTTTGCAAAATGAGTTATCTATTGGATCAATATTGTTTAGATTTTTCCAAACAGAAGATTTGTATGTCACAATAGATGAATTATTTGTTAGATTGTTCATCTGTTGCATTAGATTTTCGTAGTTGCATCAGATTTTAAGCTGTTGACGATTGTATCAGATGTTTCATCTGTTGCAACACCACTTTTATCAGGACAAACAACAAATCAATCCAGCAACACCAACACATCACATATACACACTAAGAACATCAACTGTGAATAAAAATTACCAATAAATCTGAGTCAACAGTACGACAACAAGAAGAAGAAATGCCAGAAATTAAGATTTTATTTAGTACACATTTCTATACTAGAAGAGTAGTTGGGTCAAGTTTCTCTGTTTCTTCATAATTTTTTACCTGTGAAAAAAGAAATGGGATAGTGAAGAACTCGAAGTTATTATCGCCGGAGAAGTCTTCACGCCGATTGACGGTTGAAAGTCGAAAGGGAACTCGCCCAACTATTTTTCGCCGGAGGTTGAAGTTGCCGGGGATTGAAGGGAGAATTTTGCAGAACTATTAATTGGGAGAGAGTTGAGAGAAGTTGTGGGGAGAGAGAGAGGAGAGAGACTGGTAATTTGGATTAAAGAAGGGTGTGGGTTGATTTGTATATTTGAAAAGATTAGAAAGTTTTAAAAATATTAATCAAGTTCATAGTTAACTTAATCAAGTTTTCTAATGATGTTTGACCCTTTAAGTTAGTTAATGTCACTAATCCTTCATTCAAGACTTAAAAGACACCTTTTCTTCAATTGTCTCAAGTAAGTGTGGTATCATATGTAACATGAGATATCAATGTTATGAAGCGAAAATTATGAGAATCGATGAAATTATTCTAAAACAGATAAATTATGTCTAGAAATTAGCTATCCAAATCCTGCAATAAATCAAAAAAATAAAAGTGCACAGAATACACCTCTAAATGTGAGTTAATATTAAATATTTTTTTTACAAATCTGTAAAATTTATCACTCAGAGTTTGTTAAGTATTTGATGTAGTTAAATATACTCATATTTATCAAGTTTATAATATCAAAATTATTCAAAACTATATTTGAGGGGTCATTTTGAATTTACCCTAAAATATACAAAAAAAAATAATTTCATCTGGGTTTTAACTACATTTTATTGAAGTTACTTTTAAAAAAGATAAAAGAAAAGTCAAATAATTTTTGTGTAACAAAATAAAAATAATAACTTTTGGCTAACAAATGCAAAAAGCTAAATTAAATTTACTCGATGGAGGTGGGGAGCTTGCTACTTTTACAAGCGAAAAATCATTTGAAGTGTTCCAAAAAAAAGATAATTCAATCTTCATTTGACAACTTGAATTTACTAAAAGATTACATATCTATTGCAGCGTATCTTTGGTGTCGACACTGAATTTGGTGAGGATGCGATCCTAGGAAAACTTGAAGGCATGAAAGATATAATAGAACAAGTGAACAGACAGTTCAAGTTCTGATCAATAAAAAAAAAACAGACAGTTCAAGGATCCAGTAAGATTTTTCCCTTGAAATGGTCTTCGTTGTAATGAAAAAGTTGCTTTTTGGTTGTTGTGCTGCCACTGTGTGATTAGTAATGTTCAAAGGATCTTTGTTTGGACCTGGGAAAACTGTTAATAAGTTTGAATAAGAAGTATCAATAAAATCAGGAAGCTGCGGCAGAATATCTCTTTTAACGGGACCTGAACAACTTATATGTCTTATGCTTTAGTGAAAGTAGTGTTATTTTTCGGGTTAAGTAAAAATTTGTATTTTTTCAACTTAGCTTCACACACATGATATGATAAAATAAGTTCCATATTGATTACTTTATAATAGAATTATTCGAAGAATAGCATATTAAGAATTTATTAGCAAAGTGGAAACGGAGAAAAATCCCTAAGAACTATGACATCCTAAAGGTGAAACCAATAAGGCAAGAAGCTGTGGTGGGAGTAGCCAGAGTTGAGGCGCTGTTTAAGGGACAAGTATCTGGATTACCATGCTAATAGTGACCAACGAACATGTTATTTAAGAATAATCTAGTATATAGTAATCTAATATGATCATATTTTGTTATGTGTATGATCGAAGAAAATATTTTGAAAACAGCAATTTTATGAAAAATGAATAATTATTTATCTGACGAAATGGTAGATAAATTTAAAATACTTATTTTATATGCACTTAAGCATATAGAAGTAGTAGATATAAGAAAAATCATATTAGAAAAAGCATTGATGAATATTATATGACTAGAATAAATTACAGACCACAAATATCTAATTACACTTACAAACACATATATACCAAACCTACATGTCCACCAAGATAAATTACGTATATTTAAAATTTTGGGAAAAGGATATGAGAAACATACAATTAGTAGAAAAACAAATGAAAACAAATTTAGACAAATACATGAAAACTAAAGATATAAAATATCTAGAATTCCTTACTGAAAATATGCAAGAATTACTTAGACTAAAACAAACAACTAAAAAATATTATGAAAAAACATTTAATCTAGCTTAAATGACAGGTGATATTAAAATATTTGTTTTATATATACTTAGATATATAGAAATTATAGACATAAAGAAAATAATATGGAAAAAATTACAAGATTATGAAGAGGAAGAATTATTAAACAGTATAAAAAAATTATGCATATATTATGAACATCAATATTATTTAGATTCAGATGGATATTATACAGACTAAAAATGTCAGAATATATTAAGAAAATTAGAGAAAACCAAGAAGACCTACATAAAGAAATTAATTATAGAAAACAAATTAGAAAAATAATGGAAAATCTAATAGAAAAATTAAAATGGATAGACGAAACCTTAAAAAATCTAGAAAAAAAACAAAGATAAAAGTTTAGATAGTTTAAAAAATTTATTAAAAAGAGAACAAGAAGAAATAGTTACAAGATATTAAATATAGTACAAATAGAATAGATTATTATACATTTACTTTAGAATAAAATGATAAACTACGAATATCTAAAATATTGGAGACAAAAAATAGAAGAAATAAGATTAACAGAAAACCTTATAAAAACAAATTTAATTGAATACTTTAAAACAAAAGATATAGAATAGTTAGAATATCTTAAAAATAATATAGAAGATTTACAAAAACTAAAAAATATTATAGCAAAACATTTAATCAACTACCATTTAATCACCCCCTCCCCCAAAGTATGAATATCAGTAAAATTGAATATATTAATAAAATATATGAAAATAAAAAATATAAAAACGAAGAAAAACAGTTAATAAATATTACTACAAAGAATTTAACAATTACATAAATTAATGGATACATCTTACGAA
This sequence comes from Capsicum annuum, assembly GCF_002878395.1. NCBI lineage: Eukaryota > Viridiplantae > Streptophyta > Magnoliopsida > Solanales > Solanaceae > Capsicum > Capsicum annuum. Next base: position 73,534,167 of record NC_061120.1, on the reverse strand, counting down.
AAGAATAAATCATTAAAAGAAATCGAAACCCAACTATATAGTTTATACCTAAAATACAAAAGGTTACATAATACTAACGAGGATCCTAGAACACTAGATAATTTAATTACGATAATATCTAATCTAGAATATGAATTAATAAAACATCTTAAGTCAAGAAGATAAAAATAAAATTTATTTCAATCAATAATATTCAAGTATTTATTATTTAGTAAATTTACCGCGCCTAATCTGCACCCCCCTACAATTGGTATCAGAGACTTATTATTTAAAAAATACAAAAATAGTATATATATGGATTTATTTAATTAATTCATTAATTATGATGAGATTTAGATATTTCCCAAAATATTATTTAAATAGTAAATGAATATACCTGTTCTGGTAGTTTTATTAATAAAAAAATAGATAATTAAGCTTCTTGGTAGATCTGGGCATATATTATTATCAGATTTTATCTCCTCATTTTTTACTAGATAATTTTCTTCTTGTCCTGTATTTAAGAGTATTAAATATTCTTTTTCATTTATTGTTCCTGATATGTAATATTGGTTTAAATTAACTGTTGAACTTGTTTCATAACTTGTTCTTTTTTATAAACTTGATGATTCTAATTTTTCATAAGTTATTCTTTTTGTTGTACTTATTCTATCATTTATTATTTCTAAATCTTCTTCTATGTCTATATTTCTGTAACTATAATCATTATTATCAATTGTTTTTACGAATTGTTCAGAAGGACTTTCTATTTCTATTTTATTAATTTTATTTTTTCTGTTATTTTAGGTTTTATTGTTAATACATATAGATTTTTACATCTTGCTGTAAATATTTTACTTCCTGGGGTTAGTTCTATTCCTGATATTTTCTCATATAATACTAATGATTTATCTATATTTTTTATCTATGATTGCTACTGAATAATTCGCACTTATTATAAATTTAAATTTTTGGTATATTAAATTTCCTTTTATGGCAGTTATTATACCTTTTTCTATAGGTTTTATAATTCTATCATCTGCTAAATATAATTCTATTGGTGTATCTATTCCTTCTCTAAAACATGTTTTTATTAATATCTCTGTACCTCCAAGGTGTACATATTTTATTGGGTCTCTACTTTTTACATCATTTATTTCTTTGTTAATTATCCTTTTGTTACTAGTGGTATAATAGTTTTACCTTTTGCATATCTACAGTCTATTACATGTTCCTTTTGACTTACTACGTAATATTCTTCCTTTTTCCTAGTAAATATATTTTTTATTATTGGTATTTTAAATATTTTTTCTACACTTAAATCTAACTCTTTTCCTTTTATTTCATCAAATATATTATTATCAAATATTATTTTTTGATCTATTCCTTCGTCATTTAAATATTCTTTTTTTATTATTATTTTTATATCTTCTTCAGTTATTTTGGTTTATTTGTATATCTTCTTCAGTCATTTAATTCGTCTAATTCACAATCTATTTCATTATCTTCTATTTCATTATCTGTTTCATTTTCTAAAATTTTATATATACTGTCTTCACTTTCTAATTCGTAATCTATATAATCTATCTGTATATATTCTGTATTTTCTATTTTTATTTCTGATATTTGTTTATTTTTTGGATTTTTAGGTAATTTACAATCTCTAGCTAAATGTCCTAATTTTCCGCAATTATAACAAGTACATTCTTTTATAGATTTCTTTTTTCGATATGGTCTTTTATGTTTATAATTTTTTACATAATATCTTTTTCTTTGTTTTTTATATTTATATTTTGATTTCTTGTATTTCTTATATTTCTTATGTCTTTTTTTTCTTATAATATCTTTTTTCGCATCCGAATTGAGATGATATTTTATCTTTGCAACATGCTGAATTTCTTATTAATGTTTTTCCATTTTTATTTCTTCTCTATATTTTTCACATAGGTTTCTATACCATTGTTGTAAAATTTTATTCTTGCTTCTAGAGTATCAACTATTTTTGCTTCATCCCAACTTTTTATTATTTTTGAACTAAATGGTTCAGGTAATTTACTAAAATATAATTTTCTTATTTCTTTACTTTCTTCTATATTATATGTTCCCTTATAATAATATTCTTTACATGCGCAAGTATATTCATCTACATAACACATTAAATTCCTATTTGTATTTTTCTCTTCATTTTGTTCTTCTTCTGTTGTTGTCATGCTACTAAATTTGTCTTTTATAGTTGTTTCATATTTTTTTAATAATTCTATAGGTGTTAATGTTGATGATGTTCCTTCTATAGGTTTATCAGTTCTTAATACCCTTTTACTATTTTCAGTTAGATTTAAAAACCATAATTTCACTGTTCCTATTAGTGTTTTTTTTATATATTCTGATGCAGCTGTTATATTTTTATTATTATCTAATAATTGTTTTTTCATATATCCTATTCATAATTGTATTATTTTTTCTGTATTTATTACACAATCTAAGTCTAAAAAGTTATAATTTTTATTAACTATTTGTTTTGGTGTCCATTTGTGATATTCATTCTTTAGATTATATCTTTTAAACTTATTCTTATAATATGTAGGTTTTCTTTTTTCTAATGTTCTAGGTATTATATTCTTTATATTTTCATCTTCTTTTTTATCAAGAGTGTTTATTTCCTTGTTTATATTTTCTAAGTTTTCTTCATTAATTACTTCTTATTCTTCATTGATTTCTAAATCTTTTGTATTTGTTAAGATTTCTGTATATGTTTCACTATCTTTCGAATCATAATTATCTGTTTCTTCAACATCTATTGTATTAATTTATAATTCCTTGGTTTCTATTTCTTTATTGTTTATTTCTAATTTTTCTTTAAATTAATTTATCTCATTTAATAATTTTTGTTCTTTATCTTTTTCTTTTTTTTCTTTCTGTCTTTTTTCATACAGATCCTTTAGCATTTGTAGTTCTTTTTTTAATTCAGCAATCCTATTATTTTTAGTTTCTTCTAATTTTCGTATTTCTTCTGTAGTTTATTGTTTTATTTTTTCTATTTTCTTTTTTCTATCTATTTCTTCATTTTATTTTTCTATTATCACCATAGCTGTCAATTTATCTTCTAATTTTAATTCTTCTTTTTCTAACATTAAATATAAATGTTCACCTGTTTTCTTATACCTTCTCCCTATATTAGAAAATACCATTTTTATTTTTAATCCTTCATGGTTTTCATATTTTTTTTTCATCTATTATAAATTCTTCTTTGTTCATTTTTTATTTAATTGTTAATAGATCATGTTGGTATGTATATTCTAGACTATCTATTGTTGATTCTAAATTTGATATTTCTTCTTTTTGTGCATTTATTGAGTTTTTACTAACTTCGGCAATTATATTATATTGTAGTCTTTCTAACCTTACTTTTAATTCTTTACGTTTTTCAGATATTATTTGTTTTAATTCTTTCTATTTTTGTACGTTATTCATTTAAATAATATTTTGGGGAATATCTAAATCTCATCATAATTAATGAATTAATTAAATAAATCCATATATATACTACTTTCATATTTTTTAAATAAGAAGTCTCTGATACCAATTGTAGGGGGTGCGGATTAGGCGCGGTTAGTTTACTAGATAATAAATACTTGAATATTATTGATTGAAATAATTTTCATTTTTATCTTCTTGACTTAAGATGTTTTATTAATTCTAGATTATATATTATCATAATTAAATTATCTAGTGTCCTAGGATCCTCGTTAGTATTATGTAACCTTTTGTATTCTAGGTAAAAACTATATAGTTGGGTTTCGATTTCTTATAATGATTTATTTTTTTCGTAAGATGTATCCATTAATTTATGTAATTGTTAAATTCTTTGTAGTAATATTCATTAACTATTTTTCTTCATTCTTGTATTTTTTATTTTCATATATTTTATTAATATATTCAATTTTACTAATATTCATATTTTGGGGGTGGGGGGGGGTGGGGTGATTAAATGGTAGTTTATGAAATGCTTTGCTATAATATTCTTTAGTTTTTTCACTTAATTTTTGTAAATCTTCTATATTATTTTTAAGATATTCTAAATATTCTATATCTTTTGTTTTAAAGTATTCAATTAAATTTGTTTTTATAAGGTTTTCTATTAATCTTATTTCTTCTATTTCTTGTCTCCAATATTTTAGATATTCGTAGTTTATCATTTTATTCTAAAGTAAATGTATAATAATTTATTTTATTTGTACTATATTTAATATCTTGTTTGAGGTTATTTATGTCACTAACTATTTCTTCTTGTTCTCTTTTTAATGAATTTTTTAAACTATCTAAACTTTTATCTTTGTTTTTTTCTAGAGTTTTTAAGGTTTCATCTATCCATTTAAATTTTTCTATTAGATTTTCTATTATTTCTCTAATTTGTTTTTTATAATTAATTTCTTTATGTAGGTCTTCTTGGTTTGCTCTAATTTTCTTAATATATTCTGACATTTTTAGTCTGTATAATATCCATCTGAATCTAAATAAAATTGATGTTCATAATATATGTGTAAGTTTTCTATACTGTTTAATAATTCTTCCTCTTCATAATCTTATAATTTTTCCCATATTATTTTTTTTATGTCTATAATTTTTATATCTCTAAGTATATATAAAACAAGTATTTTAATATCATCTGTCATTTAAGCTTGATTAAATTCTCTTTCATAATATTTTTTAATTATTTGTTTTAGTCTAAGTAATTCTTGCATATTTTCATTAAGGAATTCTAGATATTTTATATCTTTAGTTTCCATGTATTTGTCTAAATTTGTTTTCATTTCTTTTTCTACTAATTGTATGTTTCTCATATCTTTTTCCCAAAATTCTAAATATACGTAATTTATCATTATGGACATGTAGGTTTGGTATATATGTGTTTGTAAGTGTAATTAGGTATTTGTGGTATGTAATTTATTTTAGTCATATAATATTTACCAATGCTTTTTCTAATATGATTTTTCTTATATCTACTACTTCTATATGCTTAAGTGCATATAAAATAAGTATTTTAAATTTATCTACCATTTCGTCAGATAAATAATTATTCATTTTTCATAAAATTGTTGTTTTCAAAATATTTCCTTCAATCATACACATAACAAAATATGATCATATTAGATTACTATATACTAGATTATTCTTAAATAACATGTTCGTTGGTCACTATTAGCATGGTAATCCAGATACTTGTCCCTTAAACAGCGCCTCAACTCTGGCTACTCCCACCACGGCTTCTTGCCTTATTGGTTTCACCTTTAGGATGTCATAGTTCTTAGGGATTTTTCTCCGTTTTCACTTTGCTAATAAACTTCTTAACATGCTATTCTTCGAATAATTCTATTATAAAGTAACTAACATTGAACTTATTTTATCATATCATGATTGTTAGGAATTATGAATTTTACTATTCATAATAGTAAATGAATATACCTGTTCTGGTAGGTTTATTAATTCTAAGTTTTGTTCCTCCATAGATTTTTCCATTGAAATATACATTTTTTTTAATGAAAAATCAAAATATTTATTGTAGACAAGAGATAGAATTTTTCACTTTAACGCATGAAGGCTTATCCTTCATCTGATAAAATTCTCGTTTTTTTATAATCTGAAACTTTACACGTACATGTCTAAAAAACTTTGTAAAAAATGTCAAAAAGGCTAGGCTATAGGTTATCAAAAAAGTCTTCATCTTAAACTACTAAAAGACAAAAAATTGTTAATACTTAAGACTTTTTCTATACAATTTTTATAATTTACGTAAAGGAAATTGTGAAAGTTATCTACATGTCACTTTCATAATTTAATTGCTTGTTTCCATTATTTTGCTCCGTAGCTATCTCTTTTTTGTCGTATCTGCTGTTTTTCTATCTTCTTTTCAGTGTAGCATCACATCTGGAATAAAGTTGCGCTTGCCACTACATTTGCTGCATATGTGGTCTTTGTATTTTTGGCCAACTTTTTCGCAAAATTGATCCATAGCTTCTTCTGAAATAATTCCCTTACTGATAGATCTTGTTAATGGTTGTTCTTCTGGTCTGAGGAGTGTCAATCCCCATTTTCTCACTTCTTTCATATCATGGTCTCTAACTTCTTTGCAAGTTGAATAAATTAATGCTTGATTCCTTGAATTATATATCCAATCTTCTTTTTATTTGAATAATTATTAAGTAATTCTGATAATATATTGCTTATTCTAATAATTCTTTTGTTGCGGTAAAATGTTGGTATCTGCGTTTTTGATATCTCGGTCTGTTCACATATTTCTTTTGGAATAATATAATCTCTGGTCATACCCATTTTGACTACATTAATATTTTGTTTAATTTTGTCGAATAATATTTCTGTTGGTGCGGAATAAAAATATAGAATAATCGTTCGTTGGTAATTCTCTTTTAAGTCATAAATTCTTTGTGAATTTCTGGGATTCCTGCTAACTCTTCTCCATCAGTTGTGTAAACCATAGATAATAATCTATAATAGTAACATGAATTAATAAAATGTGGGCTTGTACCTGGTAAGGAAATAAGTTTATTGTAATTTTGGCATTTCTGGGTAATATATCCTTTTTGTTGTGCGGCTAGCTCTTCACTTTGAATAGGTGTGGTATTTAATAAGGCTTGTAAGGTGTGTATATTTTCAATGTATTTACGAGAATAATAGTTGTATAGCTATTTTTCTTGGTTAAGTGATTCAGAATATGTATATATCTGGGGAAGTGCAAATGCTTCTAAATTTTGTATATTTGGTGTATATGGTTTTAAAAATATTTGGCTGAGGTTATAATTCTTTTTCTTTGGTATTTCAGGTCTATTTTTAGTGACTATATTTTTCCCTTTAGATGTGCTTGCAGCTGTAATTGAAGTTACGTCAGTAATTTGAGTTTTAAGGTATTTCTCATCATCACCTTCTAGGTCTGTTTCTTTAATATGCTCTTCCTGCACAGTATCTTATTTTTTATAGTGCTCGACTTGCACTTTTAGATTTGTAACTTCAGTAGTTAGTGTAATAACTCGTTCTTATAATAACTCCATTTGTTTAAACATTTAGAGTAATAAGTTAGTTTGGGTATCTTTGGCATCAGCCTCTTCCATTGGTAAATCAGTTTGAGTAGCTTTGTCTTGATAAGTAATCTGAAATGATATTTTTGTTAGTATTGATTACTTCAATTGTAAATGTAAAATTCAATATATTTAATGCTAGTCTCTGAATTTCCTTTGTCATAACTGAGTTTTGTATTTTTCTTGTTAGCCACCATCTTACCTGTGTATTATCTGTTCTAATAATAAACTTGTTATACACGATATATGGTTCAAATGCTATTAAACAACTATCAAAATGAAGTTTTAAGAACTTCAAACACAAGTTCAGACGGTTGAAGAACTATGAAGTTCAAACTATTTTTTGAAAAAACAGTAAAATCAACTTTAAGAAAAAGAGATGAAACAGAAAGATTTAGTCTAGCAAATTCACAGTGTGTCTTTAAGGAAATTATTCCTCTCAAGTATCCGAGTTTATGGAATATATCCTCAAAGGATAAAATGAATCACTTCGACGGAATAACAATACCTCAAATAATGTGGTACTATGAACGCATTCAATGGGTGCAAATCACACTAGTTTTTTCAAGAAAGAAGAGTATTTTTCTTTAAAAATTCATGTTTATATCTGAGGAAAAAAACAAGTATTTATAGCCATTAAAGTGTTGCTACATGAAGAGAAGTGGTGGTTCAGAAAGGTTCACCCCTTCATAATGGTGCAACTCTTCAAAAAAGTTATAATGCATTGGAAAGGTCATAACCATCAAAACCGAAAAGGTGTTTATTCAAATTGCATCCTTTCTCTTGGTGTCTTTTAGTAAACACACATATTCATTTTTCATTCACAACTCTTAAAAACCCAAAAATCCACCACATGAATTGGGAATGACTATTTTATAAAAAAAAAAATCGAACAAGTGTGTAACTTACCAGCAAAGACTAGTTGCATCTAGATAAATAGGCTTTTCTTTGAACTTTCCATAGTGAACTTGCATCGAATGCACTCGTTCAATTTGTAGATGTGATATATTTGGACCATTGAGCTTTGATGTACACCTAGATAACACAAGTCACACGACCTAGTTTCATGAGAGCTTAGAGAATAGGCCTTTACCATCATTCTCCTTGAAGCAGCTTTTACTTCACCCTATCATAGGTGATTCCTAAATGTTTAATCCTATAGATCAAACTATTTGGTCAAACCAGAAAAACTTAAAAACTATTAAAAATCTTCAAACCATAGGTCTTATCCTTATTTTCTAAACATTGTCTTCATCATGACAATGAGTGAAGTATATTGACAATGTTGAATCATCAATCACAACTTTGTTTTATTTCCTTGAACCTAACTCTTTGGATCTCCAGTTTGCTAAATAGAGTTACTGTTGTGATAACTTGTCCTTGGTCTTAAACTTATTTCCTTCTATTTTCTCTCGACTCCCTCTCTAGCTAGGCCTTTTGTAAATGGATTTGGTATATTATCCTTTGACTTTACATAGTCAATCGTGATAATTTTACTCGAGAGTAGTTCTCTAATAGCATTATCTCTCCATCCTATATGACGAGATTTATCTTCATACATCATGCTTTTTGTGCTACTTATTGTCATTTGACTATCACAGTGTATACATACTGGTGCCAAAGGTTTTGGTCAATAAAGAATATCCTCCAAGAAATTTTGGAGTCATTCAACTTCTTCACTGGCTTTATCTAACACATAAAATTCAAATTCCATTATAGAGCGGGCAATACATGTTTGTTTGGATGATTTCCAAAGGACTGTTCCTCAACTTAAAGTAAATATATATTCACTAATGGAATTTATTTTATTCGATTCAATGATCCAATTTGCGTCACTATATCCTTCAATTACCGATGGATATTTGTTATGATGCAAAGCATAGTCTTGAGTATGTTTTAGATAACCCAAAATACTTTTTATTGCCATCTAGTGAATTCGATTGGGATTACTCGTGTACCGACTCAATTTACTAATAACGCATGCTATATCTGGTCGCGTACAATTAATGATAGACAACAAATTTTTCAACACTCTTATGTAGTCCAACTGTGAGACACTCTTACCTTTTTTTTAGTGCAAAAATTACGTATAATGGAGTCTTGACAATACTGAAATCCAACTACTGTAACTTGTCAAGTACCTTTTCAATATAATGAGACTGCTACAATGACAACCCTTGTGGATTCTATGAATTCTTATTTCTAAGATCACATCTGCAACTCTAACGTCTTTCATATCAAACTTGTTCTCAAGCATTCATTTCATAGCATATATGTCAGAAATGTCTCTACTTATGATCAATATATTATCCGTATACCAACAAACAATGACATTATGATTTAGAGTATCTTTAATGTAAACACATTTATCGCATTCATTTGTCTTGGAGCCGTTTGTGAATATGGTTAGGTCGTACTTTGGATGTCACTTACCAAGTTTGCATACTTTTCTTTTTTACCAGGAACCACAAAACCCTCAAGTTGTTTCATGTAAATTTCTTCCTCCAATTCTCCATTTAAGAATGTTATTTCCACATTCATTTGATGAATTTCAACGCCATATACCGTTGCTAATGCAACCAACATTCGGATGGACCTTTTTCTTGTTACAAGCGAGTAAGTGTTGAAATAATCAAGAACTTCTTTTTGTCTAAAGTCTTTCACAACAAGTCTTACCTTGTATTTGTCAATAGTACCATCAACTTTTATTTTCCTTTTAAAGACTCATTTAGAATCTAAAGATTTATTTTCTGGATGAAGATCATCCAACTCATAGGTTTAGTTGCTCAAGATTGAATCAGTCTAACTATTGGCTTCCTCTTTCCAAAAAGATGAGTTCAAAGACGACGTCACTTCTTTAAACGTTTGGCTCATTTTTAAGAAGAAATTTTACAAAATCTGATTCGAAGGAAGTTAACGTTCTTTGACGTGTACTATGCCTTGGATTCTCATCAGTAAGTACATTCTCGTTTGGTTCATCTCGAGGTCGTTTAAACCTTCCATTATACAATTCATGTTCAGTTTTATACGGATAAATATGTTTACAGAATTCAACATTATCTGATTTAATTATCATATTTTCATAAATATTCGAATGTTCAAATTTATAAATCAAAAATTGACATGCATTACTGCTTATAGCATATCCGATGAACACACAGTCTATAGTCTTAGGTCCTATTTTTACCTTTTTAGGTATAGGAACTTGAATTTTGGCTAGACATCCTACACTTTGAAATATTTCAAGTTGGGTTTCCTTCATTTCTATTTTTCATAGAATAGAATATATTTTGCTATGAGGCACTGTATTAAATATTTGATTTATTGTAAGGATAGCTTCCGCCACAAGTTTTGCGGTAAACTTAAACCTATGAGTAAGATATTCATCATTTTCTTCAACATTCAATTTTTTCTTTTTGCAGTTTCATTCGATTAAGGTGAATACGATGCAGTAATTTAATGGATAACTAAATTTTCAAATATATCTCCATAAAAGGAGATTTATTCTCTCTACCTCTATCACTTTTTATCATTTTGATCTTTTTATCCAGCTGATTTTCAACTTTAGTTGATATTGCCTAAACACGTCTATTGTTTTCTCCCTACCATTTAGCAAATTAAAATAATAATATCTAGTGGAATTATCAATAAAATTTATGAAATTCTTTTTTTCACCACGAGATGGTATTGACTTCATATCACAAATGTCAGTATGGATTAAATCAAACAAATTGAAATTTCTTTCAACAGACTTATACAGATGCATAGCATATTTAGATTCCACACATATTTGACCCTTCAATTTATTGCACTTAAAGTTAAGCAACACTTCTAAACTAATCGGTTCTTACAAGGTTTTGTAATTGACATGTCCTAAGCTACTATGTCGTAAATCATTTGACTCTAGTAAGTAAAAAGCAGCATTAACTTTCTTTATTTCAACAGTCATTACATCAACTTTGAAAAAAATCCTCATTTGGGTAGTCCTTTCCTACATACTTTTCATTCTTACTTATTACAACTTTCTCTGACACAAACACACACTTAAATCAATTTTTATCAAAAAGTGTTGTCGATACTAAGTTTATCCTAATAGTAGAAAAGTGGAGAACATTGTTGAGAGTCAACATCCTATCGAAAGTCATTTTTAGGAATATCTTCCCACTTTCTTTAACCTTAGCTGTTACATTATTTCTCGTGAAGATCACTTCTTTGGGACCAGCGGTATCATAAGTAGCAAAAGCTTCTTTGTCCATACAAACATTTCTAGTGGCTCCTAAATGAAACCACTATTCATTTAGATTTCCTACTAAATTGCATTCCGTGATCATAACACATAAATTTTAAATTTTTTCAGTTTCTTCCAACATGTTTAATGATTGGTTTTCTTGTTCTTTTTTGAAACTTAACTATTTAGAGCTTTGTGGCCAACATCACTACAATTGTAGCACTTGTCTTTGAACGTTTTCTTATTCTGCTTTTTCTCTTGTTCAAATGACTTCTTTATCTTCTTATTATTTAGAGCATCATCCTTAGAAGGATTTGTAACCATCATTGATGATTTGTCATTTAACTCATTATCTTCTTCTATCTTGAATTGACTCACAAGATCTTTCAAATTAGACAATTACTTTTAAATCATTATTTTTTTCTGAAATATGAGGATTTATACTTGTGACCATTTGCATTTCAAGTTTGGCCAGCAAAAATGTCATCATTTGCTATCATTCCTTAAAGATCACACCAGAATATTTTTTGGTTGCTCTGTCATTTTCATTGCTAGAGCAATACCTGAACAACTTAATGATGCAACATTGATTATCGTTAGGACATCACCATTCACAACCGAATCAATTTGTTGTTTAGTTTCATTTGTCATTTTCCTGATAATCTTTGATGCACACTTTAGTATTTTAGAATACTAACTATGAAGAATTTAATCTTTAATCAACTTATTTCTAGCCAACGATGAAATTTTTATCTCTTTAAATCATCAACCGAATGCACTTTGAAACCTGACGAAGTTCTTATGACTTCAAATCAGAATCAAATTCAAATAGTGTGAAAAACTATAGGTTTTAAACTCCAGAAACCAACATAGAGAGTTTACCGAATCGATGAAGTTTTTATACTCTTCAAACAGAATTTCCATACTGATTTCTTGGTGAAGCTTTTTACATTCTTCTAAACGAGGGAGTAGAAAACAAAAGATTTTTTTCTCCACAAAATCAGACCCAATACAGATTAACCAAGTACTTGATTTATAAATGGTGATAATTTTTTTTTCATCAAACAAGCACAAAAAAATCTTTTATTTAATTTCCTTAAGATTGTTGTTTTTCGGGTTTAGTAAAATCTGTATTTTTTCATCAATAACTTCACACACATGATCAAATTAACATATGAATAGTCAAATGAAATTTAAACTCTGTATTTACAACTTTGAACCTTTAACAATAAGTTCAACTCAACTTATTAATAACCAAAAATGAAGTTCAAACTATTTTTGTTGAAAACAGAAAAATTAAATGTTAAAAACTTTAGCACAAGTTCAATCAACTTATGACCTATCAAAATGAAGTTTCAAGAACTTCAAACATAAGTTTAGACAGTAGAAGAACTATTAATAAGAAGCTCAAACTATTTTCTGAAAAAACAGTAAAACCAACTGTAATAAAAAGAGATGAAACAGAAAGATTCAAATCCACCGAATTTGCGACGTTCCCTTAAGAAAATTATTCTCCTCAAGTATTTGAGGTTATAAAATATAAAATGAATCACTTCAATAGAATAAGAGTACATCAAATTCAGTCGAACTACGAACGCATTCAACGGGTGCAAATCACACTAGTTTTTTTCAAGAAAGAAGAGTATTTTTTCTTTAAAATTTCATGTATATATCTGGGGAAAATTATGAAAAGGTCATAAACATTCAAATCAAAAAGATTTCTATTTAAATTTCATCATTTTATTGGTGTCTTTTAAAAAAAACAACTATTCATTTTCCTTTCACACCTCTTAAAAATACAACAAGTAGTGTGACACATAATATCTCTATATTGATGAGGTGTTATCAGCTAGCACTATAAATCTGTACGACTGAGCATTCGGGCCTTTGCTTTTTCATTTATTATACTCCTGGTTGTACACCCCAACCCCTATCCAAAAAAAACCCACCTAATGCAGTTTTATTTTCAGTCTGTTGTGTTGGTGAAGGGAGCTGGCAGTGGTACGAGAGGTTCTATTTGACTTGAATATGGACTAAAGAGCCCTGGAGCAACTCGTAAAGTTGCTGCAATGTGACTATGTCATGACCCGAACTAGGGCCTGGCCGTGACGAACATCCCAAACTATGAAGGCCCAGACGTTCTACTCTATCTGGTAGTCATGCATAACATTCATATAATAAAAAAAATAAAGAATTTATGATCTAATACGGAAACATGGTCACACTCTGGATTAAGTTTAACAATAAGGAATAAAATCTGAATATCATTAATAACATCTGAAACAGTCTGCAAAATCTCTACTACATGAAAATCTGATAACTATCTGAAAACTGGAACAAGGCCCCAGTAGACTAAAACTATAATAGATGACATAATCTGAAAGGACAGGCCTTCTGGAATAGAGAAGGCTCACCACTGCACAATCTGATCTGTTGTCTGAATTATCTACTGCTTATCGGGACCCCAAGACTGAGCCTCAGAACCTAAGAAGTAGGGGAAGGGGGGTCAATACAGATGTACTGGTATACAGAGCAAATCCAATATAGTAATTTGTATTCAACATATATGAGAGCAATTTAAAATAGTTCATAAACATATCATATAGTAAGAAATCTCATGGGTATTTTTGAGAGACTCTGAAAAATCATCTGAACTCTGTGACACTCTTTGTTTTACTTCTGCACTGGATGGTATACCTTACAACTCTAAAATTCCACAGGTTATATGGAATCTGCCATTAACTCGGCAGCCAAGCCCCCAACCCAAGTGTGCTGCAAGGGTCGGAGTCTCTGAATCTACTACGCCACATGGTTGTCGCCAGTATACAATAATAATCTACCCTTATCGACAAATACGATTTTAGGATAAGAGTTACTTGAACTCAAACCTTCTTTGGGTAACCACCTAACCCTCTTTATACCCATTTTTAAATCTTTAAAATATGCATTATCTGAAAACATATTCTGAAAATATTCTCTGAAGACATACGCTGAAAACATACTCTGAAAACATACTCTGTTATGGCATACATACTTATGGTATAATCATACCATTAACTTGCAAGTCACATTTTTGAGCCATTATTAGTATACTAGAATCTCTGTTTCCAAAATATAAATGTGGGACCACTATATCAATAAATCAGTTCGAAGAACCCTTTCTTTAATTACTCATGTAAACACATGTATGCAACTCTCTTTGACAATATTTCAAATGATACAAGGTGGTCATGTCAAAAGCATTAATCTTATGCAAATCTTTCTCTCTTTATCAAAACACATTTATATCAAGAAACTCCCTCTCAAAATCTCTAAATCATGCTGAAAATACTATGGTATTTGATTAAACTATTTTCAAGCCATAAATCATGCATATCAAATCATTCTCAACAAGACCACAAATTTAAAGTCATCACAAAAGAGGAATTTCATAAATTATGCTCTCAAACAATCTTCAAATCTGATTTTTTTTCATACATATACATGTAAATCAATTTAAGGGGGAAAGGCCTAAAGACCAAATCATCAATATCTTTAAACATTCGTAATGCATAATAAAATCATGGATCTAAAAACCCCTTTATAAGTTCATGCTTGTTAGATCTTTAAATCATACTTCAACAAGCCCATGTAGTTTAGGATAAACTCCACGTACCTAAGATTATTTAGTTTGAAAGATGGAACCCGGATCTAGATACATGGAACCCGAATCTAGATCCGTTTCTTGAACATGTTCACTTAGGAGGATGAATTCTTGATCGATTGAAGGGAAGGAAACTTAAATCTTGGTTTTTTTTCTTGGAAATCTTGAACTGAAGGATTGATTTTCTTGATTTCTTGATCTTAGAGGAAACCTTAGTTTCCATCTTGTTCTTGAGAGTAGAGAGGATTGAGATGTTGTAAAACTGAAAATATATGGATTAATAACATTTAAGGGGTGATTTAATTCGTGTGAAAGTTTTTGGAGTAAGGAAAATACCAAAATACCCCTACGAAATCACTTTCCAGTTGCTGAAATTTTCAGCTGACGACCAAGGCTGATAAGCCGTCAGATCTGTGATAGCCCGTCAGCCCAGGTCATCTAGGATCTGAAATTTATGAGTTTCCACCTAAGGATGACGACATATTCTGATAAGTCGTTAGATTTGTGATAAGCCGTCAGAATTGTCGTCACTCATTTGCCAGGCTGATATGCTAGAGTAAAATGGGCATAACTTTTTGCTCTAATATCGGATTTGGGCGAAGTTGGTATCGTTGGAAATCTAATTCGTAGATCTTTCATTTGATATATAGTAGGCCACCTAGTTCTTCATATACAAGCAGTTATGGTCGATTGAAGTTGACTCAAGTTTCGACGCTCGCTAAAACTCGAACGATAGGAAAGCTTTCAACTTGACCTTGAGCTAGGGGACCTCTATAATCACAATTCATGCTCAAATAGTTTTCCACACTACATAATTGATTAACATACCAAATTTGCATAGGATTTATGGCTTTTGGAACATCAATGCATAGAAATGATGGTTTTCATTCTAGCCCAAAATGCAGGGTGTTACAGACCAGGAGGTCACGGGTTCAAGCCTTGGAAACAGCCTCTGGCAGAAATGCAAGGTAAGGCTACATACAATACATCCTTGTGGTGAGCCCTTCCCCGGACACCATGCATGACGGTAGCTTTAGTGCACCGGATTGCGCTCTTAAGGTCTAAAGAACTATACAACTTTCAATTACTATCAGAAACATTCACCGGAGTTTTGAATAAATTGATTGCACTGAATTTTTTTTACAAAAGAAAAAAAGGAAGTCTCTCTTGGGAAATGGTACATGACTCCAAACTTTCTCTCCCTTTCACTTTGCTCCGGCAAGCTTCGTTTCTGATGATATCTTTTTAATAAGAGGTTATGGAAGAGAAAATCTTCCTCATTTCTGGTTAAGCCCTTTGAGGTAATTGATCCTAGCGATGAGCCTATGACTATGATAGGAGAAAATCTTTTTATTTCTTGTTATAAGTCCTTTGAGGGTAGTTGGTTTCTTCTGAATTCTGATAGAGCGCATTAGGATATTTACAAGTAAAATTAAAATAGATGAAGAGAACTTGCATAAGAAAGCTTCAGTGTAGGACTGGGATCGTTTTAGGAGATGGGGAAGGAAAATTCCAGAATATATATACAGAGTTCAAAGACTTTCAACAACTTTTGTCGTTATGTAAGAATCGGATCTTGGTTGGGGGAGAGGAAATCTGCAACTATATCTGTCCCCTGTAAATTCCACTAATAATTTTTTGGACTTTATTAGCTCCTGAATCTTAGTATAACGTATAATATATTGGAGCTGACATACTCTATTTTGTACATAATCTTTGGTACTCATGCATCTGCTTGATGAACGCCAATGAAACAATGTACATCAAAAAAAGAGCAGAAAGTTATAGCTTTCACATGAATGTGACCAAGTAATGGGATTAAGGATAAGTCTTGTGTTTCTTCCATCTGCGGCTGCTGCTGGTCTTGCTGTTAAGAGGATCCTTCACAATTCTTGAAAATCATCATTAGAATTTAGAAGTATTCACCAATCATCACGGATACAGAAGTCACATAATTGCAGGAAACTGAGCTATGTAACTGATGTGGTGTCTAGTTCCCACTCTTTTCCTCGCAAAGACCTGCATTTTCACAGAAATGAGTTTGAATAGTTCATTAGTATTTCTAGCAACTATTTATCTGATCAGTTTCGTTTTGGTAAAAACAAATACACAATGTGTTCTGAATGTTTTGTTTGATTGTGGAGGTGGAGGAGTCTGTTGATGTTGCCTGTTGATCCATTTATTTTGTTTTTTCATCTTATTTTGCTTTCTGGTAACCTACTACTTACCCTGGCCATGGCAGGGAATGGCTGAATAAATTCCTTCTTTCATTGCTTACCTTCTGGTTACTTTTCAAGTTCTCCTGATCTTTAATGCCACTTCTTTTAACAGGACTTAATGACATTCGTTTGTGTTTGCATTCCGAAATTCCTCTCTATGGGACTGAAAGGCTTGTTCAGGAACTCACTAAATTCGTGATTGATACACATAACATTATAATTAACCAAGTGTTTTTCAATGAAGAAGGTACAATTCTCATATCTTTTCTGTACATAGTATTAATTCCTTATAGTTTCTTTTCAATTATGTTTGGTGTTGTCTGTATCACCTTTTCTTCCTAAGTTGTTTTCTGTGAGAGAAAACTAACTCTTGGACCTTGCGTCTGTTTCTAGTTGTTGATTCCAAGCTGCTGAAGGCTAGGATGCGGATGCAACAAAAGTACTTGGACCAATTCTACATGTTATATGATGACTTCAATATTACCAAGCTGCCTTTGCTGCCACGAGAGGTTTGAAGATGCTGTTGCATATATCCTGGATATCTTCCCCCAGCCAAAAACAAAAGAAAAAGAAAAAGAAAAAAGAAATGAGTTCTTTATTCATGGGAGAACATGATCATAGTTTTTTAAATATATTCAAGAAACAGAGTTTCGCCAGTCTGGTAAGTGATGTACTACTCTCTGATAGGTTTGCGGTGTTGAAGCGCTGAAAGCATTTTCACATATTTTTCTGACACTGTACCAACCTTCACTTGTTCGCGGTTTAGTAGAGGAACTGGAAATACGAATAGTCACAGTGAAAGAACAGTTGAAAGATGCCGAAGAAGAACTGGCAAAACTTCGAGCAGGCCAACAAGAAAGTATAATGTAGAAATACTTGGCGGATGGAGGACATTATGTTGCCTTCACTTTTTCTTATTCTTTTTTAGGAAATAGCATATCTGAAAACTCATATTTTTCTTGAGAAAACTAATCTTTTTTTGTTTTTAACTTTTTTCATTTTTTTAAAGTTCTTTTGTACGTTCAAGAAGACAATAAATGACGTTATAATATTCATGAAGTAAACTTGACCACCATTATAGTGTATTTTCAAGTGGAGTTTGATCCAATGCCAGCGATTATCAGTGAGAGAAAAAAAAAAGTTATTTTCTGTGTAATTGACGTGGTGCATTTACCAATTTCATCTATTCATTGCTACCACTATTGCCCTCCATAATAGCTATTGTAGTTGTCGCCAGCACCCACAGTTGTTGTCAATCACTACAATTAGCCATTATTACTGCTAGTCACCATTTAGAATTATCCCATCAATCATCAATTACTATCTACAACAACAACAACAAACCCAGTTTATTCCCACGAAGTGAGGTCTGGGGAGGGTAAGATGTACGCAGACCATACCGCTATCTCCGAAGAAGTAGCACCATTCACCACCACAATTACTACCATTTCCATCTGCCACCACCACCAATTGTTATTTTTCGGGTACAAAATCTGTATTTAACAATATGAACTTTAAAACTAAGTTTAAGAACAACTTCAGGAACTACAAAGAAGTTCCAACAACTTCAAACACAAATTCAAATGAATTATCAAATGAACTATCAAAATGAAGTTTCTACTATTTTTGGAAAAAACAATAAAACCAACTTAAGGAAATCAAGATGAAGACAAACAAATTGATAGAATCAAGCCCACTGAATGCACGGTGTGTCCTTAAGGAATTTATCCCCCTCAAGTACCCAAGGTTAACAGAATATTTCCTCCTAGGATAAAATGATTCACTTCAGAAAATAGTGGTACCTCAAATTTTATGAACCACAAACTCACTCAACAGTTTGAACATCACACTAGAGTTATTATAAGAAAAAGTTGTTTTCAACTCAATTTTTTTTTATTTTTGCACCTGAGAAAAAAATCAGGTATTTATAGTCATCAAGGTGTTGCTTTATGAAGAGAAGCAACAGTTTAGAAAGGTGTACCTCTTCATAAAGGTACAACTCTTCGGAAAAGATGTAACTCTTTAGAAAAGTCACAACCCATTAGAAAGATTATAACCATCGAAAGTGAAAAGATGCGTATTCAAATTGCATTCTTTCTCTTGGTATCTTTCCAGAAAAAATACTTATTCATTTTCATTCACAATTATTACAAACCTAACAATTCCCACATGAATGGGGAATGGTTATATCATGAAGAAATATACGGACAAGTGCGTGGTTTATAAGAAAAAACTAGTTGCATCTAGATAAGTAGATTTTCCTTTGAACTTACATCGGATTCACTCGGTCAATCGGTAGATGTAATATCTTTGAACCGTTGAACTTTAATGTACACCTAGACAACACAAGTCACACAACCATCCTTTTATCATTTATGGCTCTCATGGTTTTATTTATTTCATCCATGAACACATCCTGATTTCATGAGATCGTAGAAAATAGGCCTCTACTATCATTCTCCTTGAAGCGACTTCCATTTCACCCTCATATAGGTGATTCCTAAATGTTTAATGTCACGACCTGAACTAGGGCTTGGCCGTGACAGACTTCCCAAACCATGAAGGCCTGGAACGCACTTTTCTATCTGGTAATCATGCACAATATTCATATAAATAAAGAAGATGCGGAAAAATAATCATCTACGGAAACATGGTCAAATTCTAATTTCAACATAAGTACGAAAACTGTAGTTCAACTACATCTAAATAATATCTGACTGAGTCTGCGAAATCTCTACTATATGAAAATCTGACAACTGTCTAAAAATTGGGACAAGGCCCCCAGTAGACCAAAACGATAATAAGAGACATAATCTGAAAGACGGGCCTTCTGAAATAGAGAAGGCTCACCAACTGAACACTGCAACTCTGTTTGATGAATCTACTGCCTTTCTGGACCCCTAGACTGAGCCTCAGAACCTAGAGAGAGGAGGGGGGGTCAATACAGATGTACTGGTACGCAAAGTATTCCAAAATAAAGCTTTTATATAAATAAAATAGTTGAGAGCAACTTGGCAAAACATTATACATCAAGTGGTTTTCAAAACCATGGGCACTTTCTGAAAACATGTAACCTTTTCTGGCAATGCGAATTCTGATCTTAATATTACTTCTAAGTTAGGTGGCACTCTCTTACATTTTCTAATATTCCACGGGCTATATGGAATTCGCCATTGACTCGGCGGGGAAGCCTCCAACCCGAGTATACCGCAAGGGTTGGAGTCTCTGATTCTGATACGCCATACGGAAATAGGCCAGCGTAATATAAGATATACCCGAATCGGAAAATCATGGTTTTGGGCAATGAGTATCTGGACTCATGCCTTCTTTGGGGAACCACCTAACATCTCTTTCTGCTCAATTTTTAACTATTTCAAATCATGTAACATTCTAATCACGAAATCTGTAAATCTGATTTCAAATATGCATTCTATTCTGTTCTGAATTTATCATGATATTTTCTACATTGGTGTCGTTACACCAAGACTTGCAAGTTCTATTTCTGATCCATAATGCAATAAACATGATCTTTCATAAAAATGTAGTTTCAGACCACCCAAAACATATAATTTGCATAAAAGATTTCATGTTCCGAAAACTCAAGTCAAAACCATGCAAAAACTCTCATCAAATATATGGTGGTCACGCGCTTTTGGCAAGACCATACACTCTTTCATTATATGTATATTCAACATTCACAACCCTCTCTTTCGTATTCAAAAATCATATTCAAAACATAGAAAAAGCCAAAGTATTTCATATCATGCTCTTCAAACGCATTTCAAACAATTTAAATCGTACGAAAATGGAAAAACTCATAATAAGAGAGGGATTCATTATAATTCATGCTCTCAATTGAATAACCATTCTTGAACACATACGTACATATATATACATAATTTCAAATCAATTTAGGGGAAAGGCCTAAAGACCAAAACAATACTGTCAAAACTTCTAAAACATGATTATATTCATAAACTTTAAAACCCCATTCTTAAAACATGATTTATATGCCCATGAGATTTAGACCCCCCCCCCCCTCCCTAACCTTAATTCCAGAAGATAATAGGTAATTCTTGAAGATTACGGATTGGGGATTCCAAATCTTCAATCGCTTTTGAAAACCCACGGTTAAATCTTGAGATATTTGGGTTTTGAATTTGAAACCCTAGGATGAGTTCTTGATGAATTTTGGTGAAAGTGTATGTATTTAGGTGTATTGGGGATTAAATCCCGTGTTTGGATGGGTTTGGGGCCATGGAAAATGTCTAATTTGGCCTTGAAATTTAAAATTTGGGACTGGAACGCCGTATAAAGCTTCACCGCGATATGCTGGAAATTGCAGTGAGCTACTAGAATTGACAATTGTCAATTTAAGGCTCATTGCGACGCGTTGGCCAGTCAATCAAGAATACTGGCTCTAAAAATGCTCTAACTTCTTCACC
Source organism: Capsicum annuum (assembly GCF_002878395.1). Taxonomy (NCBI): domain Eukaryota; kingdom Viridiplantae; phylum Streptophyta; class Magnoliopsida; order Solanales; family Solanaceae; genus Capsicum; species Capsicum annuum. Next base: position 73,512,562 of record NC_061120.1, on the reverse strand, counting down.
GAGTATAGGCGAATTTGGTATCGATGGAAAGCTAATTTGAAGATCCTTCATTTGATATATAGTAGGACACCCAGTTTGAGATATACAAGGATCTATGGTCGATTGAATTTGACTCAAGTTTTGATGCTCACTAAAACTCGAATGATAGGAAAGATTTCAACTTGACCTTGATTTAGGGGACCTTTATGATCTTAATTCATGCTTAAATGGTTACCGCACTACATACTTGATTAACATGAAAAATTTGCATAGGATTTATGGCTTTTGGATCATCTACGCATAGAAATGACGGTTTTCATTTTAGTCAGAAACTTGGGGTGTTAAATTTAACCCTTTAGATCAAACTAATTGGTCAAATTTGTCAAAATTAGAAACCACTAAAAAACTTCAAACCATAAGCCTTATCCTTGTTTTGTGATTCATCATCATGATAATGGATTGAGTATATTAACAATGTTGAACCGTCAGTCATTACTTTATTTGATATCATTGAACCTAGCTCCTAGGATCTCCAGTCTACTAGGTAGAGTTACTGCCGCGATGACTTGTCCTAGGACTTAAACCTATTTTCTTCTATGTTCTCTCGACTCCCTCTATAGATAAGCCTTTTATAAGTATCCGACACATTATTCTTTGACTTCACATAGTTAGCCGTGATAATTCTCCTATAGAGTAGTTCTCTAACAATATTATCTTTTTATCTTATATGACGAGATTTACCATTATACATTATGCTTCTTGCGCTACTTATTGTCACTTGACAATCACAGTGTATACATACTAGTGTCAAAGGTTTGGGTCAATAAGAAATATCTTTCAAGAAATTTCAGAGCCATTTAACTTTTTCACCGGGCTTATCTAACGCGATAAATTCAAATTTCATTACAGAGCAGGAAATTCATGTCTGTTTGGATGATTTTCAAGATACTATTCCTCTACCTAAATTAAATACATATCCACTCATGGATGTTACTTCATTTGATCTGGTGATCCAATTTGTATCACTATATCATTAGATTACCATTGGAAATTTGTTATAATGTAAGACATAGCCTTGAGTATGTTTTAGATATACCAAGGCTCTTTTCATTTCCATCCAATGAGTTTGATTAGGATTACTCATCTATTGACTCAATTTACTAATAGCACATGTTATCTATGGTCGCGTACAATTCATGATAAGCATTAAACTTTCCAACACTCTTGCGTAGTCCAATTATGAGTAAGTTTTACCTTCATTCTTTTAAAGTACAAAGCTCACGTCTCATAAAGTCTTGGAAATATTGAAATCTAAATACTTGAATTTGTAAAGTACCTTTTCAATGTAATGATACTTTGACAACGCCAATTTTTGTGGAGTTCGATGAATTATTATTCCTAAATCACATCTGCAACTCCAAGGTCTTTCATATCAAACTTGCTCTCAAGCATTTATTTCATAGCATTTATGTCAGAAATGTCTCTACTTATGATCAACATATCATCTACATACAAACAAACAATGACTTTGTGATTTGGAGTGTCTTTAATGTAAACACATTTATCACATTCATTTATCTTGAAGCCATTTGCTAATATTATTTGGTCAAACTTTGCATGCCACTATTTTAGTGCTTTTTTTAAGTCCATAAAGTGACTTTTCATGCTACTGTTTGAGTGCTTGTTTTAGTCCATAAAGTGACTTAAGAAGTTTGCACACTTTCCTTTCTTTACCAGGAGCCACAAAACCCTCAGGTTGTTTCATGTAAATTTCTTCCTCCAATTCTCAATTTAAGAATGTTGTTTCACAACCATTTGATGGATTTCAAGAGCATAACTTCCTCTAATGCAATCAACATCAGAATGGATGTTATCCTTGTTACTGGCAAGTATATGCCAAAATAATCCAGACCTTCTTTTTGTCTAAAGCCTTTCACAACAATTCTTGCCTTGTATTTGTCAATAGTACCGTTAGTTTTTATTTTTATTTTGAAGATCCATTTAGAACCTAAAGGTTTATTTCCTGGAGAAAGATCAACCAACTCCCTAGTGTGGTTGTTCAAGATTGAATCAATCTCACTATTGACTGCCTCTTTCCAAAAGAATGAGTTCGACGACGAGATCAATTCTTTAAACGTCTGAGGCTCATTTTCAAGAGAAAATGTTACAAAATTTGATCCAAAGGAATTCAACATTCTTTTACGTGTACTACGCCTTGGATTCTCATCATTAAGTATATTTTTCTTTTATTGATCTCGAGGTCGTTTATACTATCCACTAGATAGCTCATGTCCAGTTTAATACAGATAAGTGTGTTAAAAAAAACTCAGCATTATCTGATTTGATTACCCTATTTTTATGGATATCTTGATGTTCGAATTTATGAACTAAAAATCGATATGCTTTACTGCTATTAGCATATCCAATAAACACCCAGTTCATAGTCTTATGTCCTATTTTTATTCTTTTAAGAATAGGAACTTGGATTTTGGATAGACATCCCCACACTTTAATATATTTTAAGTTGGATTTCCTTTCTTTCCATTTTTTCATAAGGAATAGAGTGTTTCTTGCTATGGGGCACTCTATTGAGTATTCAATTTGTTGTAAGGATAGCGTTTTCCCACAAGTTTTGCGGTAAACCTAAACGTATGAGTATGGCATTCATCATTTCCTTTAACGTTCGGTTTTCTCTTTTCACAATCCCATCCGATTGAGGTGAATACGGGGCAATAGTTTGATGAAAAAAATCCATTTCTAAACATATCTCCACAAAAGGATATTCGTACTCTCCACCCCTATCACTTTATATCATTTTGATCTTTTTATCCAACTAATTTTCAACTTTAGTTTTATATTGCCTAAACTCATCTATTATTTTATCCTTACCATTTAAAAAATAAACATAATAGAATCTAGTGCAATCGTCAATAAAAGTTATGAAATACTTTTTCCACAACGAGATGGTGTTGACTTCATATCACAAATGTATGTATGGATTAAGTCTAACGGATTGGAAGTCCTTTCAGCATATTTATACGGATGCTTAGTATACTTGTATTCCACCCACATTTGACACTTTAATTTATTGTAGTTAAAGTTAGGTAAAACTTCTAGATTAATCTATTTTTGAAAGGTTTTGTAATTGACATATCCTAAGTAATCATTCCACAATTCATTTGACTCAAGTAAATAAAAAGAAATAGAACTTTTATTGATTTCAAAATTCATTATATTGATCTTAAAAAAACCCTCGGTGAGGTAAACTTTACCTACATACGCTTCTCCTTTACTAATTACAACTTAGTTAGAAATTAATACATATTTGAATTTATTCTTGGTCATAAGTGAAATAAAAACCAAGTTTTTTAAAACTTTAGAACATGAAGGACTTTGTTGAGTGTCACCATCTTGCCTTATGTCATCTTCAAGGAAATCTTGCCAGTGTCTTCAACATTTGTTGTGTTGGAGTTAGCAGTAAATATCTTCTCATTAGCTTAAGCCATAGCATACGATACAAATAACTTCCTTTTGGAACATACGAGGTGGGTGACACCAAAATCAATCCACCACTCTCTACGATTTTCAACCAAGTTGCATTCTAAAATCATAACAAATAGATAGTTTACATCATCTTTGAATTCAGTTATGTTGGCTTGATCCTTTTTCTAGCCTTTTTTGGGAGCCCGACAATATGCCGACTCGTGACCAACTTTGTCACAGTTAAAGAAATTTTCTTTGAATTTCTTCTTAGGAGGATATTTTTGTTCTCCTTTTTTTTTTATTTATTGGGGTCATCCTCCACAATCTTCGCTCTACTTATTGTAGAATTCCCTCTAGAACTCTTCTCGACTGCTTTATTGTCCTATTGAATTTGTAACCTCATAATGAGGTCCTAAATGGACATATCTTTTCTCTTATGCTTCAAGTAGTTTTTGAAGTCTTTCTACAAAGGTGGTAACTTCTCGATTATAGCAGCTATTTGGAAAGTTTTGTTCACTATCAACCCTACATCAAAGGTTATATGATTATTAAGAACAAAATTAATATGTTCAATAAAGGTAATAACTAAATTTATACCTTTCTCTAGGATATCATGAATGATGACTTGCAATCCTTGAATTCGGGCTATGATAGTTTCACTGTGTACCCTTTTAAAATCTAGAAATTTTGCAACAACGAATTTCTTTGTTCCTTTATATTGTATTGTATATTTATTTTCCAAAGCATTCCATAGCTCTTTAGAGGTTTTCATATTGTTGTACACATTGTATAGATCTTCTTGAAGGCCACTCAATATGTAGTCCTTGCACAAGAAATTTGAGTGCTTCCAAGCTTCAGTTACTATAAAGCGTTTCTTTTCCGATGTTTTCTCTTGCAGCTCTGGTACATTTTCTGTGATGAATCTCTGAAGACTAAATGTGGTCAAGTAAAATAATATATTTTGCTGTCATCTTTTAAAATCCACACAAGAAAACTTTTAGGATTTTCGTCGGGGCCATGGCGGGTGCAACATTTGAACGACTTGAAATAACAATATTTGTTGCTGCGACATTTGTCATTCCATCATTACCTTGATTTTCAACAGTTATTTTGATGTCACAAGGATACAACCAGTTTAATATGTTAGAATACTAACTATAAAGTTTAAAATTTTAAACAAATTGTTTCTAGTTTAATGATGAAGTTTTTATGTTCTTCTAATCGTCAACCGAATAAACTTTAACTCATGAGAATGTTTCATATCCTTAAATTACTATTATGTTTAAATAAAGTAGAAAGTCAAAAGCTTTAATCTCTTGAAACCCAAAAATATAAATTATAATAAATTCCTTACGATTGTTATTTTTCGAGTACAAAATCTGTATTTAACAATATGAACTTCAACACTAAGTTCAAGAAAAACTTCAAGAACTACAAAGAAGTTCCAACAACTTCAAAAATAAAGTCAAATGAATTATCAAAGGAACTATCTAAATGAAGTTTCTACTATTTTGGGAAAAATAATTAAACCAACTTAAAGAAATCAAGATGATGATAGAAAACTGATAGAATCAAATCCACTGAATTCACGTTGTGTCCTTACGGAATTTATTCCCCTCAAATACTCGAGGTTAATGGAATATCTCCTTCTAGGATAAAATGATTCACTTCAAAAAATAGTGGTAACTTAAATTTTCTGAACGACGAACTCACTTTACAATTTGAAGATCACATTAGAGTTTTTTGAAGAAGAAAAAGATGTTTTCTACTCAAATTTTTTTTCATCTTTGTACCTGATGGAAAAATCAGGAATTTATAGCCATCAATGTGTTGCTTCATGAAGAGAAGCAATGATTCAGAAAGGTGCACCTCTTCATAAAGTTCCAACTTTTCGAAAAAGGTGCAACTCTTCAGAAAAGTCACAACTCATTAAAAAGGTTATAACCATCCAAAGTGAAAAGGTATCTATTCAAATTGCATCTTCTCTCTTGGTGTCTTTTCGAAAAAAACACCTATTCATTTTTCATCCACACCTCTTACTAACCTTATACCAACTACCACCATCATTCACTACTGTTAACCACCATCACCATTTGCTACTACTAACAACACCATAATTAGCCAATACCATCCTCAATTAGCACAACCACTACCGTCTGCAAGGGGTGATCAAATCAGGGGTCGTGGTTCTTCTCATGGAATCCTGGAATCTGAGATTTGATCTTAAACTAAGCTAAGTATTGAATAATCATGAGTTTAATTTATGAGGTTTTACACTTGCCACCACATCCAGATTTAGGGCATGACATTGACTCTCCACCAATGGATCCAGTGATATTATTTTCACCTCTGCCCTCGACTATGGTAAAACTCCTTTTGCGGTGCCCCAAGGCCTAGTGCAGTCTTTTCATTCTCTTGCAAACCTATTATTGATTTCTGCCAACTTGCCTGTATAACATGGATTTTTGACAAGTCGGATTCATAATTGTATCTTCATCATCACTATCTTTGTCATGTTGCATACAATTGCGCTGAGACACATGGTGGGGAAGTCCCCTACCTGTTTATGACTCGGATCTCCCTAGTTATTAATCGGCCTCGTTGTTCATGGGATTTTTCAAGAAGGGGTTGTCATTGGTGATGACGTTTGTCTGATAAGCATTTTCGTGCTAGCCATTAAGTCAATTAGTCACTTAGATTCACAAACAACTTAATTAGTCACTTAGATTCACAAACAAAATTGTTAGTATCAGTTCAGTAGGATCAAAATAATACCACACTATCTTTGGCCTTATGGTGGACACCAAATTATTTACCCCAGAAAAAGTACAATTGAATATATATGTGAGGTTTAAAGAATATGTGAATTAAATGAATGAGATAATTAAATATATGAGTAACGATGTAAATAGAGAGAAGCTATGATAAATTTGACTGAATTAAAGAATATTAAGTAAATGCAAGCTTTGTTGGCCTAATCCCCATGATATCCTCAGTGAATATATCTCCAGATAACCACAATCAATGCTCAAAGCTAATAAACAAATATTGATATTGCTACAGAGGAATTTAAGTATGGTGTAGCTTGTAGTATTTGATTCCGTACAATGTGATGATTCTGCAGCTTTTATAAGGATGAATTCTCATAATATGGTCGCCAAAAAGTATGCCTTCTTAACTCGTGATAAATGACTAATTGAGTTGCATTTAAGAATAAAAGAGTGAAGACAATGCGTTGTCTCCGGGGCAGTTTCAAAATGGCGAGGCCTCTTGATGATTTTCTCTCCGGCCACTCGAGCTTTAGGTTGGGTTATATCCTTGTGAAGTGAACTACACCATATGCTTCTGATGTATTAACATTTCCCTTGTTCACTTTCACGTGTCATCATCCAATACAAGCATGTGTTGTGTCTATCTTTACCCTAGTCATCTAGCATCTCTCCTTTCTCTCCAAAATTTTGCTCGCCTTTCTTCTATCTTTTAATCAAACTCGCCTATATCCTCTCTCTGGCCCCTCTCAATCGCACTCGTCTATCTCCTCTCTCAAACTATGCTATTAATGGTAAATGAAGAAAACTATAGCCACTAATGATAATTTATGATCCACACTAGATATTTTACGAAAAGACCTCCATGTGATATCCCCCAACAAAAAAAAATAAAAATCATGGTTAACAGCTCTTAATTCTTTGAAAAAGAAAATGATCTATTTAATAAGAAATCTGCACCTCAAAAAAGTTATTACTCCCTCTGTTTAAAACAGAATCACTTGTTTTTTTTAGTTTGTTTAAAAATGAATGACCCATTTTTTTTTTTTACAATATTTTAATTTCAACTTTCCACATGGTATGTTTAAGACCACAAGATTAAAGAGCATTTTGATATATTTTACATAACTTTAAATTTAGACTACAAGATTTAAAAGTTCTTTTTTATTTTCTTAAACTCCGTGCCAAGTCAAAATACGTCATTATTTTTGAAATGGAGGGAGTAAAATAATATTATCCAGTCTATGATATTACTATCTAATAAGATGGAAAGGCAAGAGAAACAAGCAGTAGAGCGTAAACATATCTGCTTCAGTTGCTTGCTCCGTAATTTTACTATATCACCCCTAATTAATTATTATAAGTCATTTACATATTAAAATAAATATTATTTAATAAAAATGTAAAATAGATAATTATGACATGTCTTCTTCAGCTGTTTCAATCGTAATTTTATTAAGTTACTAATAAAAAGTAAAACAGGCAACTGAATGTCAATATCTGCTTCAGCTGCTTACTCCGTGATTTTACATTTTAATCCTAATTAATTATTATAAGTTATTTATATATTAAAAAATTAATAATATTTAATAAAAAAGGTAAAATAAACATTTATGATATTTCTATTTCAGCTGCTTCAATTGTATTTTTCTTAAATATCATCCGAATTAGTTGTTTTAAGTCATCTAAGTATTGAAAAAATTACTAATATTTGATAAAAAGATAAAAATAGAAATAAAATGATAAATTAACTCTTGATATTTTAAATTAACTTGACGTCTTAAATGAGGCCAGCTGAAATTTTTTTCACAGGAATGTTTTATAGTAATTTTGCTATATCACTTCTAATCTGTTGTTGTGAGTCATTTAAGACATGTAGCTTCGCTGCTCCAATCGTAATTTTACTATATCATCCCTAATTAATTATTATGATCATCTAAGCATTATGCCACTTAAATTGGAATAGAAAAAAAGTATTATAAATTACAATAATTAAAAACTTAAATTATTTTTAAAATGTAATTGACTATCAATGTAATAAAAGTTTGCACAAGGAGAGTAACATGTATTATTTAAAAATTACATAAAAAAAAAATATAAATTACAGTAGTTTATTACTTAAAATATCTAAAGAAATATAATTTGTTATATATTTCAAAAAAAAATATGTAAAAACTACTAATAATCACAATAATTAACGACTTAAAAAATTTAAAAGACATAAAGTATTTAGTTGACTCTCGAAATTATACCAATGCCACTTAAATATGAATAGAAGAAAAATATTATAAATAACAATAATTAAAAACTTAAATTATTTTACAAATATAATTGACTATCAAAGCCACAAAAGTTTAGATAAGGAGAGTAACATATATTAGTTATAGTTAACAACTTAAAATATCTAAAAACATATTAAAAGTATGGTTGATTATCTAAATTCTATTTTTGTCACATAAATTGAGATAAAAAATAATATATATCGAGTCCGTGTTATCTGAAAAATTTTAATATATAACCATCAAATTTTACTTTTCACTCTTTATTAATTTGCATATTTGTAGAGTTTAATTTTGATCGTGACTTAAAATTTTGAAATAAAATTATATATTTGAAAAATAAATCACAATAATTGATAATTTAAAATATTTTAAGAATATATGCAAAAATTACTCTAAAAAATAAATTTATTTAAATTGCAAAATGTCATGTTAATTGATACGGTTATTGTTATAATATTAATTTAGGATAGATGTTGGGCTCGTGCTATGACGGGCTTCTCGTAACTAGTAAATTCTACTTAATAATAAGTGGCAACAAGCAGGCACGTCTTCGACATGCCTGCTTCAGCTGCTTCAATCGTAATTTTACTATATTACCCCTAATTAATTACTATAGGTTATTTAAGTATTAAAATTTATAATATATAATAAAAGAATAAAATAAAAATAAAATAATAAATTAATATTTGATTTTTAAAATTAACTTGATATCTTAATGAGGCCCATTTATTATTTTTTCACAAGTACTTCCTATAGTAATTTTATTATATCACTTCTAATTAGTTGTTATAAGTCATTTAAGACATATTTTTTTCGCATCTTCAATCGTGATTTTATTATATCACCCTAATTAATTACTATAGGTTATTTAAGTATTAAAAATTTATAATATTTAATTAAAAATATAAAATTGACATAAAATAGTAAATTAATATTTAAATTTTAAATTAACTTGATGTCTTATATGAGGCCCATTTATGCTTTTTTCCACAAATACTTTTTATAGTAATTTTATTGTATCACTTCTAATTAGTTGTTATAAGTCATTTAAGACATGTCTTCTTCACTTCTTCAATCGTGATTTTATTATATCACCCCCTAATTAATTATTATGGTCGCATTAGAAAAGTAATAATATTTCATAAAATGGATACAAAATAATATGTCAACATAAAACATTTGATTGACTATCGAAGTTATATTAGTGCCACATAGGTTGATTTTTGAAATTATATTAGTTTCACTTAAATTGAAATAGAAGAAAAACTATTATAAATCACAATAAAACATTTGATTGACTATCGAAATTATATCAGTGCCACATAGGTTGACTTTTAAAATTATATCAGTGTGACTTAAATTGAAATAGAAGAAAAAGTATTATAAATCATAATAATTAAAAATTAAAAGTATTTTAATAATTAATTATCTAAATTATATTTATGTCACATAAATTGAGATAAAAAAATAACCTATAGCACAGGCCCTTCAATGTCTAGCTTAATAACAAAGAGAGATAAGCAGACAGCGGTTCGACATACCTACTTATGCTGCCTGCTTCATCTACTTCAATAGTAATTTTACTATTTCATTCCTAATTAATTATTATTAGTCATTTAAGTATTAAAAAATTAATGATATTTGGCAGCCGTTCGATATGTTTGCTTGTACTGCCTGCTTCAGCTGCTTCATTCGTAATTTTACTATTTGATCCTTAATTAACTATTCTAAGTCATTTAAGTATTAAAATATTAATGATATTTAATAAAAAATGAAATAAAATGATAAGTTAAAAAAAGATAAAATGAAAATAAAATAATAAATTAACACTTGATGTTTGGTGCTACCTTCTTCAGCTACTTCAATCGTAATTTTATTATATCACCATTTAAATATTAATAAATTAATAATATTTAACAAAAAATAAATTAGACATAAAATGATAAATTAACTCTTGATGTTTAAATTAATTCAATGTCTTATGTGAGACTCATTTAAATTTTATTCACAAGTATTTTTTATAATAATTTTGTCTTATCATTTTTAATTAATTGTTATAAGTTATTTAAGACATGTATGCTTTATTGTTTCAATAGTAATTTTATTATATCACCCTAATTAATTTTTACCATCATCTAAGCATTAAAAAAATTAATCATATTTCTATAACACCCCGCATTTTTTTAGGCTAGATTTCAAACCGTCGTTCCTGCACATCTAGACCCAAACCGAATGATTCTCTATTAATATATGTGTTATAATTAATTCTATAGTGCGGAAATACCTTTTCGATACAAATTTAGGTCACAAATATCTCCTAACTCAAAGACGAGTTGAGAACGTTTCTATCAATTAAGTTTTAATGAACGTTTCATCTTGGGTTAACTTTTATCGAACATTACTCCATGTAAATAATCAGTTATGTGGCCTACTATATATCAAATGAAAGTTCTTTGAATCTTCTTTTCAACGCATTTGGTTTCACCTTAATCCAATATTAGAGCGAAAAGTTATGCTCATTTAACTTCAGCATGTTTGTCTGTTAACAAAGTGACAACCTGAGTTGATAGGCCATCACCTAAGTGACGACCTATCAGCCAAGTCATCACCCCAAATCAGTGAGCCATTATTTTCAGCTTCTAAGTGATGACCTGAGTTGATAGGCTATCACCTAAGTGATGACCTATCAGCCTAAGTCGTCACCCAAGACCTGCAACTCATAAAATTAGCTTTTGATTAACGACTTGGTGTGATAGGTCATCACTTGATTGACGACCTATCAACCAAGGTCGTCACCCTTGAAATTTAGAAATTTCTATTTGAATTTGGAGGGGTATTTTGATCTGTTCCTTACCCTAAAAGACACCCCACGAATATAAATCGTATCCTAAGCATTAGAGTCTATTTTCTATCAATTTTCAACATCTCAAATCCTCCCCACTCTAAAAAACAAGATCAAACTAGGGTTTTCCTCGAAGTTTAAGATTTCAAGAAAAGGGTCAAGATTTGAGTTCAATCTTCACAACTAAACAACATAAGGTACGTGGGGGTTTTTCTATACTACATGGGGATGATAAAATAGTTTTAATAAGATTTTGAATGTTGAGAAATCGTATGTTTATGAAGGGTTTCAAATTACATTACGAAGTATGCATTGTGAACGTTTTGGTCTTGAGGCCTTCCCTTAAACTTGAATTTTTACTCGTGTATATGTATATATGTGTTTTCAGTTTTGGAATATGAATTAAGAGCATGAATAACATATTTCCCTCTCTCATGGTGTTATTTCTTGTTTTACAAGTTATGGGTTACTCAATTGCATTTCTTAAAGTATGAACCAAGGGTTTTACTATCTTGTATGAACTTTATGTTGGTTGAGAATTGTAAAGAAGGATAGTTTCTCAATTTAAATGTTAAATGTGATAATCAAAGGAATTGCATGATTGTTTTGAGAAATTGACCACCATTTGTTTAAATGTTGAAAGAGAGAATTTTTGCATGGTTTGACATATGTTTTGAAACATGAATCCTATTGTACTGTTTGAATGATTTGGTGGTCTAAACATTGTTTGAATAAAAGATTTGTAAGATGATAATGTATGTCTTTGATATATGACTTGCAAGTCTTGGTATGACGATACCAAACAGATGAATGCCATAACAGATTCAGAACAGACTAAAAATATGAATTTTACTCAGATTTTTAGATTTTGAATTCAAAAAGATGCATGTTTAGAAAAGGTTAAAAATGGGCTTAAAGAGAGTTAGATGGTTACCCGAAGAAAGTACGAGTTGAAAGACATTATGATTGAAACTGTGATTTGCCGACACGGGATTATGGTACCCTGCTTTGTGATCTTTTGTACCTTGATTTATGTCATCCCAACTTGGGACTATGGTTAGGATCCCTTCTTTGTGATCTTGTGCACTACCATGACATATTGATTTGATTAGGGATTTCGGCACCTTGCTGTGTGATCTTTCGTGTCCCCCTTATAGATACTTTAATCTTTGCGTCAAACTTGGATTGGAGGCTTGCCCACCGAGTCAAGGGCGGATTCCATATAGCCCGTGGAATTACAGATTTATAGGGTGTACCATCTATCTCAGAAGTAACTTAAAAAGTAGTTCATGATTTCAAAGAAATGTTTCAAAGTCTTTAAAGTATGCCCATGTGTTTTCATATATCATATGTAAAATATTTTATGAATTGCTCTCACTTGTGTTATATATATATACATTATTTTGGATTGCTCTACATACCAGTACATATGTATTGACCCCATATATCTCAGGATCTGAGGCACATTCCCGCGGTCTCATTCAGTAGTAGACTTGTGTGTGTCAGAAGTTGCAATTGGTGAGCCTCCTCTATTCCGGAAGGCCTGATTTTCAGATTTCTTTGTTCTTTCTGTTTTATTGTTTACTGGGGGCCTTGTCCCAATTTTTTTAGACAGATGTTGGTTTTCATGTTATTAGAGATTTCACAGACTAGTGTCATGTAGTTTGAATATTGAGTAATTACTTTCGAATTGTCCAGTTACTTATGAGATTGATCATGTTTTCGTTATATTATCTTTCCGCATTTCTATAAATTGTATGATTGTAGTGCATGATTTTTAGATAGAGGAGGGCGCTCGGGCCTTCATATTCGGGATGCTCATCGCGACTAGGGACTCAGCTCGGGTCGTGACCATTTCATAAAAAAAGATAAAATACAGATAAAATTATATGTCAACATAAAAATTTATTTGACTATCAAAATTATATTAGTGCCATAAAAATTACGATGGAACAGAGAGACATAAAGTAACATATATTATTTAAAAATAAGAAGACACGTAAACTGAGAATGAGAGAGTATTAATATTTTATTAAAAAATTATGCTAAAAGCATTATAAAGCACATATTTAACAACTTAAAAATATAAAAGATATAAAATATTCAACTGACACTCGAACTTATATTAGTGTCGCTTAAATTGAAATAGAAAAAAAAGTATTATAAATCACAATAATTAAAAATTTAAATTATTTTAATGATTGATTATTTAAATTATATTTATGTCACATAAATTAAGATACTTCAATGTCTAGTCATAGAAGAAGATATTAACACGCATTTTCTGTTGGGTTCGAAATCAAGAGGGCGTTATGCGGAAGCTTTTAGTTTGCAAATCATAAGACGATAAATCAGACGACACATGAAAAATTAAACTAAAAATATATTATTGGATATGGTTTGGCCAAACGGCCTACATATTTAAAATAAAATTAAAAATCCTAAAACTTCTTGGGAAAAATCTCCCCCTAAATAAAGACTCTTTAAAGACTCTATTGTGGATACTATTATTTTATGGTATGAGAAGGGGGTCTTCTATTTATAGATGTCCAAAACCTTTCCTCCAAGAAAGAGGTTAGCCAAATATGGAAAAGAATTATATTTTTTTCTTTCAAGAAAAGTAAAAGTAACTATGGTAACTTTTATTTTCCTTTTAAGAAAAAATAAAACTTAAATATCATAAGAAAATCAGGGCAAAAACCCTAACAAATCTCCCCTTTTTGGCTTGATTTTCTTCACTTGATCCGTCTCCTCTTCATATCATGTGCATGAACTTCGTTCTTGATATAATCTTCATAACTGTTGCTTGCCATGGTTAAAAATAAGGTTTAAAATATAATGGTTAAAAATTGATTTAAAAGTAATATTTTATTTTCATTTTTAAAGATGCAGCAACAGGCGTGTTGACAATATAGTTGAAACTTGTTCTCCACATGTAGTTCGAGAAAAATCTTCATTATCGCCCAAATTGTTGCTGCTTGATTTTGAAATCGCTTTGAACCTGTTTAATCTCATCTCACCACACCATTGGACCACTGAACCGTAAGCTCTGATATAACTTGTTAGGTTTGAAATCGAGAGGGCGTCATGCGAAAGCTTTTAGTTTGCAAACCATAAGACGATAAATCAAACGACATATGAAAAATCAAAATAAAAATATATTATTGGATATATTTTGGCCAAACGGCCTATATATTAAAAATAAAATTAAAAATCCTAAAACTTATTGGGAGACCCCTAAACAATGACTCTTTAAAGACTACATTGTGGATGCTATTATTTTATGGTATGAGAAGGGGGTCTTCTATTTATAGATGTCCAACCTTTCCTCCAAGAAAGAGGTTAGCCAAATATGGAAAAGAATTTTATTTTTTCTTTTAGGAAAAGTAAAAGTAATTATGGTAATTTTTATTTTCCTTCTAAGAAAAAATAAAACTTAAATATAGTAAGAAAATCAGCGCAAAAACCCTAACATTTTCCCAGCCCAAGGGTTGGAGTTAAAAATCCTATTTTATTTCTTTGGTATATAATTTCTTTTAGTTAAAAATCCAGTCAAGTTTTCTTAACTAAATAATATAATGAAAATAAATAAATAATGGCTTGTTGAAATAATTAGGCGTGGGGAATGACGACCCAAACAACCAAAGATATACACCTTCTTCTTTTTGTTCATCTTCTTTTCCTCACTAAACCAATTTTTGAAACTCTCATTCTCTGCTCCAAGAAAATATGAAGCCCGAAATCCCACGCGATGTCAAAAACCCACACATGAATCCCAGTCCCAAAAGCCCATCAATAAAAGGCAAATGTAAATTAGTCCTTATTCATGTTCACCAACAAAAATTGAAGAAACATGTGATTAATCTCAAATCAAGAAACATAACAGAGACCATCATTGATAGAGTCAGTAAAGATACTTATTATCTTGAAAAGAAAATTGGTTCTTATTACTATGGACATTGATGTGTTTACAAAGCTCTCTGTTCAAACTACTCCCAAGAGGATCATACATATGCCCCTTCTGTAGTAGTCACTTTGAAGACCATTGACATAAATGTCCATGCAGATGATTTGTGCGACCAATAGTAGGGGGTGCGGATAACTCGGGTAATTTGCATGGTTAGTTAATATTAAATTCTTTTCCATGACTATTTCTAATAATTTTATTCATTCCATATCTATTCTCCAAGCTCTTAAGTATTCATAGTCTATCATTTTATCCTATAATAGTTGTAATTTTATAAATTTTTGTGTAATAATTTATTCTAATTGTGCTATATTTGATATGTAATCCTATGTTATCTATGTGATCAATTAATATTTGTTATTCATGTATAGATAATTTTTCATATGGATTATATAAACTATCATTTGTACCTCTTTTTTCTAAGGTTAACTTTATTCCAAGTAATCTTTCTTGTAATTGTCTTCTTTCTTTTCTAAGCTAATTTCTGTAATTAATTTCTTCATATAGCCAACTTTGTCTTTCTCTAATTGTTCTAATATATTCTAACTTTCTTTAATCTATATAATATCCATCTGAATGGTAATTATCTAGGTATGAATAGTAGCTGTCGTCATTTAAATGTATTTGTTCTAATTCATCTTCTATCCAATTTTCTAATTCTTCATCTTCAATATCAAATATCTTTTCCCATATAATTTTCTTTATATCTACTATCTCTATATCGTTAAGTACATATAAAACAAGAATCTTAAATTCATCTATCATTTCATCAGGTAAGTAAGTATTTTTTTTTTTCATATGATGCTATTTTTCAAAATATTCTCTCCAATCATATACATAACAAAATATGATGATCTTAGATCACTATATACTAGATTATTCTTAAATAATATGTTCTTCGGTCACTATTTGCATGGTAATCTGGATACTTTTCCCCTAAACAGGGCCTCTACTCTGGTTACTCCCCTATCACGGCTTCTTTACCTTACCGGTTTCACCTTTAGGATGACATAGTTCTAGAAAATTTTCTCCTTTTCCTCTTTGCTAATAAACTTCAAAATATATTATTCCTCGAATAATTCTACTATAAAGTAACTACCATGAGCTTATTTTATTATACTTATGATTGTCAGGAATTTATGAATTTAGCTATTCATAATGGTAAATGAATATACCTGTTCTTGTAGCTTTGATAATTCTGTGCTTTGCTATTCAAAAAGCTAATAAATGCTATATAATAGTTTACGTATTCAAATTCAAGAAAAGTTATCTAATAATATATATGTCATTTTCATAACTTTAATATCTTGTCGTTTTGTTTTTTTCTTCTTCATTGTTTTGTTGCTTTCTATCTTTGTCTATCTTCCAGCTGGCGTCCTTATCTTCTTTTACTCTAGTTGAATTTCTGGAATTATGTTATCTTCTCTGTTACATCTCGAACATAGATGGTCTGGATATTTATGCCCTATTAATTTACAGTATCTGGTCAATAATTTGTCTGAAATAAATTTTTCTTAATTTCTTTGGTAATTGGTCATTTCTCTTGATTAAGTAGTGTCATAATCCATCTCTGAACTTCCTCCATATCTGCTTGTCTTAACTCTCTTGAATTTGAATAGGTCATTAGATGGTCTCTTGAATAATAACTCCATATTGAATTTCTGTTTAGGTAGTTATTTGCTAATTCTTGGATAATTGTAGATATTCCAATAATTCTTTTATTCGCATAAAAATCTGGTATATCTATTTTGGGTATTTCAACTTTCTATTCAATATCTTTGGGTATGATCATATCTCGGGTCATTCCTATCTTCACAACTTGTATAACTGATTTAATTTCATCATATAATACCTCTGCTGGTACTGTAGAGAACTTTACAAAAAATAGGTTGCCCTTGGTTATCTTTTTGTAAGTGGTAATTTCCTTATATATTTCTGGTATAGGAGATAATTCACTTCCGTCTTAGGTATATACAATATTATTTAGTCCATAACTGAAACAGGTTTTAACTAGATTTGGGTTAGTTTTTGGTAATGCAATTAACTTATTGTATCCTTGTAGTTTTTGGGTTATATAATCTGAGTTTGGTTCTTGAATGCTTGTAGCTCTGGTTTAAGGTTTAAGTAAGTTTGTATCTTGTGGATGTTTTTAATCTATGATCTGGTTATAGGGTTATAAGCTTTCTTGTCTTGGTTTAGGCTATCTAAATATGTAATAGTTTGTGAGGGTATAAACAAAGGGTCTTTTGGTATTTTTGGTGTAAATGGATTGTCAAATATTTTGTTCATGTTCGTATTTAGGTTCCTTTTAACTCCTTTGCTTGTACCTGCAGAAGTAGATTGATAAACGTTATGAGTTTTTTGGAGTGTCCCAATGTCTCCTTTTATCTCTGAAATTTTATTGTCTTCCGATCGACAATTGTCTGCACATTGCTGAGTTATCTGAGTCATAGCTTCAGACTTCAGTTTAACTTCATTAGTCTTTAGCTTTTCGATCTCATTTCCCATACTATCCGCTTTCATTGAAAGTGTAGTTAGGGTTTTGAGTATTTCTTCTAGAGTATCGTCTTCTGTTATATTAGTTTGGGTAGCTTTGTCTTGATATATAATCTACAATAACATTCTTATTAGTCTTAATTACTTCAATTGTAAATGTAAAATTTAATATATTCAATACTAATCTTCGAATTTCCTTCGTTGTAACTGAATTTTGTATTTTTCTTGTTAACCACCATCATATCTGTATATTATCTATTCGTACAATAAACTTGTTATATACAATATATGACTCAAATGCTAATAAACATTTATATAATGAGCATAATTCTTTTCTATTTATTTCCCATTTTATTTCTATTTCATTAACGTTCCTGAGTAGTATCAACAATGATGTTCTAATTTTTTTTCTTCATATCTATGTTTAAGTACTCCTCCATAACTGTATTCACTTGCATCTGCTTCTACTATATATGTAAATTTTTTATTTCCGTTTGAAAATTGTAATTTTGGTAACTCTTTACAAAGTATTTTTATTTTCTGTACTTGTTTTTTATCTTCTTCGTTGTAATTATATTCTACATCCTTTCTTAATTTTTTCTATAATGATTTTAGGTTTTCTGCTAATTTTGGTCTATATTCTCTTACTTGGTTTACTAATCCTAAAAATGATTGTAATTTTTTTTATCTAATTCTTCTTTTGAATTTATTATTTTTTGTACTATATGTTGTTGCATTTTTACTCCACTTTTATCTATTTGTATTTCTAAAAATTCTACCTGGTTTTTCATTATTTCTACTTTCTTTTCACTTAGACTTATTCCTAAATTTTCTATTATACCTGCAAATTGTTCTAATAATTTTAAATGTTCCTCTTTAGTTTTTGTATATAGTAGTATATCATCTATGTATACTATACAATTAGGTAATTGTTTGAAATAATTATCCATAAAGTGTTGGTATCTATCTGGTGCATTTTTATATCCAAATGATAACACATTCCATTCATAAAATCCTTGTGGCATTGTAAATGCAATTAGTTTTTTTAGAATCTTCGTCTAACTTTAGGTGGTAAAATCCTGATTTACAGTCAAATTTTCTAAAGTAATTATATCCGTTTATTTGTCTTATTTTTAATATCTTATTTGGTAATGGATAATTATATGTCATATTTTTTGCATTTAGGTTTCTATAATCAATAACTATTCTACTTTTTCCTCTTTTTTGTTCACTGTGTTTATTTACTATGAATGCTGGGCTAGTGTGTTTACTATTATTTTTTTGTATATATTTTTTTTCTAATAATTCATCTATACGCATTTTAAATCATCAAAGTTATATGTTAATGGTTTTTGCGTTATTATACTATTTTTATTTATTAGCTCAATTCTTACAGTAGTCTTATGTTTTTTCCATCCTTTTAATGGATCTTCACTATATAGTTGTCTTAATTTTTTCTTTATTATTTCTACCTTATCTATTGAAAATATAGTTATTTCTTCTTTATTTATTGAAAATATAACTAGTTGTATTGTGTCTTCAGTATGTTTTATATTTTCTAATTTTTGTGTGATTTTTTCATTTCCTTTTATCCAATCAACTTTCTTTCTTATTTTATTAATAACTCTTTTTGCTCTTACCATTTGTTTACATGGTGTTGTAAACCACCAGTGTGTTTTAGTTATTATATGTGGGTATAGTTTATCTAAAAGTGGTATTCCTAAAAGCATATCTTTTGATGTTAGTTCATAATTATAGATCTCTTCTATTGTTAATATCTTATCCCATACTTGTATTTTTATATTTCTAGATTTATAGGTAATTAAGCTTTCTTCATTACTAAATCCTTCGAATTCTATTGGTGCCTTTAGCTTATCCCATTTGTCTTCTGGTAAACAGTTATATCTACATAAGTTGGCTTCTGCTCCTGTATGTATCATAGGTGTATAATATCTATTATATTATCCTTCTACTATTATTTTCATAAGTACATATAATTTCATGTTAAAGTTCTCTTTATTAATAATTTTTCCTTATTGTAGGGTTTTATTTGTTCTAACCATTTTATCCCTAATATTATGTCTGCTTTTTGTATTTCTTCCTTTCTTTCAAATTCTATTTTCATTTTTCTAACTCCTATTATTATTTCTATTTCAGTTGTATCTTTAATAGTTATTAAACTTCTTGGTAGATCTGGGCATATATTACTATTAGATTTTATTTCTTCATTTTTCACTAGGTATTTTGCTATATGGTTTTCTTCTTGTCCTGTATTTAGGAGTATTAAATATTCTTTTTCATTTATTGTTCCCGTTATATAATATTGAGTTAAATTAACTGTTGAAGTTATTTCATAATTTGTTCTTTTCGATGATCCTGCTGATTTTGGTTTTTCAAAATCTATTCTTTTTGTTGTGCTTATTCTATCATTTATTATTTCTAAATCTTCTTTTATATCTCTGTCTTTGTAACTATACTCATTGTTATCAATTGTTTTTACAAATTGTTCAAAAGGACTTTCTATTTGTATTTTATTAATTTAATTTTTCCCGTTATTTTATGTCTTGTTGTTAATACATATAGATTTTTACATCTTGCTGTAAATATTTTACTTCCTGGGGTTAGTTCTATTCCTAACATTTTTTAATATAGCACTAATGACTTATCTATGTTTTTATCTGTTGTTGCTACTGAATAATTTGCACTTATTATAAATTTAAATTTTTGGTATATTAGATTTCCTCTTATAGCCGTTATGATACTTTTTTCTATAGGTTTTATAATTCTATCATCTGCTAAATATAATTCTATTGGTGTATCTATTCCTTCTCTAAAACATGTTGTTATTAATATTTCCATTCCTCCAAGGTGTACATATTTTATTGGGTCTTTACTTTTTAGTATCGTTTATTTCTTTATTAATTATTCTTTTTGTTATTAGTGGTATACTAGCTTTACTTTTTGCATATCTACAGTCTATTCTATGGTCTTTTTGGCTTACTACGTAGTATTCTTCTTTTCATCTACTAAATATGTTTTTTATTGTTGGTATTTTAAATATTTTTTCTACACTTAAATCTAATTCTTTTCCTTTTATCTCATCAAATATATTATTATCAAATATTATTTTCTGATCTGTTCTTTCTTTATTTAAATATTCTTCCTTTGTTATTATTTTTATATCTTTTTCATTCATTTGATTCATCTGATTCACTATCTATTTCATTATCTGTTTTATTTTGAAATTTCATATATACTATCTTCACTTTCTAATTCATAATCTATATAATCTATTTGCATATATTCTGCATTTTCTATCTTTATTTCTGATATTTGTTTCTTTTTTAGGTCTTTAGGCATTTTACAATCTCTAGCTAAATGTCCTAATTTTCCACAATTATAACAAGTACATTCTTTTATAGATTTATTTTTCCTATATGGTCTTTTATATTTATAATTTTTTACATAATATTTTTTCTTGGTTTCTTATACTTATATTATGACTTTCTGTACTTCTTATATTTCTTATGTCTTTTTCTATTCTTATAATATTTTTCGTCACATCCAAATTGGGGTGCTATTTTATCCTTGCAGCATGCTAAATTTCTTATTAATGTTTTTCCATTTTTGTTTCTTCTCTGTATTTTTCACATATATTCCTATACCATTGTTGTAGAAATTTTATTCTTGCTACTAGGGTATCTACTATTTTTGCTTCATCCCAACTCTTTATTATTTTTGAACTAAATAGTTCAGGTAGTTTACTAAAATATAATCTTCTTACTTCTTTACTTTCTTCTGTATTGTATGTTCCCATATAGTAGTATTCTTTAAATGCACACGTATATTCATCTATAAAAGACATATTACATATTGCTCGTTTTAACACTAAATTCCTATTTGTATCTTTTTCTTTGTTTTGTTGTTCTTCTTCTATTGCCATACTGCTAAATTCATCTTTTATAGCTATTTCATATTTAGGTGTTAGTTTAATTACTGTCGTTCCTTCTATTTTTTTATCAGCCCTTAATACCTTTTTACTATCTTCAGTTAAATTTAAAAACCATAATTTTGCTGTTCCTATTAGTGTTCTTTTTATATATTCTGGTGTATCTGTTGCATTTATAACATTGTCTAATAATTGTTTTGTTATATATCCTATCCATAATTGTATCATTTTATCTACATCTATTACACAGTCTAAGTCTAAGAAGTTATAATTTTTATTAATTATTTATTTTGGTGTCCATTTGTTAAATTCATCCTTTAGATTATACCTTTTAAATCTATCTTTATAATAATATGTAGGTTTTCTTATTTCTGATGTATTAGGTATTATATTTTCATCATCTTTTGTATCAAGAGTATTTACTTCTGTGTTTGTTTCTTCTATATTTTTATTAATTTCTTCTTGTTTTTCCTTAATTTCTAGTTCTTTCATTTTTTCTAAAATTTTTGTATATGTTTCACTATTTTCTGAATCATAATCGTTTGTTTCTTTAGTGTCTATTGTGTTTACTTCTAATTCTTTGGTTTCTAAGTCTTCATTTTTTATTTCTAATTTTTCTTTGAATTGGTTGATTTTATCTAATAATCTTTGTTCTTTATCTTTTTCCTTTTTTTTTTTTGTCTTTTTCCATATAAGTCTTTTAACATTTGTAATTCTTTTTCTAACTCAGCAATCCTATTATTTTTTATTTCTTCTATTTTCCGTATTTCATCTGTAGTTTGTTGTTTTATTTTTTCTGTTTCCTTTTTTTCTGTCTATTTCTTCATTTTTTTTATTCTTACCATAGCTGTTAATTTATCTTCTAATTTTAATTTTTTCTAACATTAAATATAAATGTTCACCTATTTTCTTATATATTCTTCCTAAATTAGAAAATACTATTCTTATTTTTAATCCTTCATGATTTTCATATGTTTTTTCATCTATTATGAATTCTTCTTTATTTATTTTATCTATTTAATGGTATATTAATCATGTTGATATATGTATTCTAGGTTATCTATTAGAGATTCTAAATATGATATTTCTTCTTTTGTGCTTTTATTGATTTTTGACATACTCCAACAATTATATTATATTGTAGTCTTTCTTTTCTTATTTTTAATTCTCTTCGTTTCTCAGATAATATTTGTTTTAGTACTTTATATTTTTGTGATTGGTCTATATTATTCATTTGTACAGTATTTGTAATATTTGGGTGGATCTCTAAATCTAATTTTATCATAATTAGGTAGTATATACCTCATTCTTCTAGATTTAAATGAAATATTTATTTTGCCTCAATACTGGATATCAAAGTAACTAGGTAATCTAATCTATGGAGGCCTTCTTTTGTTTTTCTTATATTATGAATAATTACTATTTAGAATCTTTTAACTTCTCTAAAATCCTGTATATTTTTAAATGGCCTTCTCATAATTAACAAATAACAACATAGTTAACAAGATAACACGGCTTATAATTAACAATTAAATTAATATATCTCATAACTAACATACAAATATCATTTCTTTAACTTTAAAGAACATAGCTCTGATACCAATGCCATTGGTTATCCTCCTCATCCTAACGTAATTGGACCCAACAAAAGTTTTAGTGTTATGATTATGTTCTGTGTTTCTTTACCATATATGTCTGATGGATCCCTTCATTATATTCTCTCCACTAGTACCAAACAAACACTGCGAGAGAAATACATTCGTCATGTTCTTAAAGAAGTACTTGTTGGTCTACGTGATACAGTTCATGCTGGGACCAATCTAAGGGTTCATAATGTTAATGTTAAGTTTTGATGAATGATTATGAGCTTAATTGCAGGAAATCTTTTGTCAAGTACTTAAAGGAAGAAGCATCCCACAAGAGTTGATTATAAAAGATGAAATATCTCTCTATATCTACAAAAAGAATGGAAGAGAAAAGAAGATTATTGGAAGATTGTTATATTATAACGCATAATTCATGGGATTTTTGCATCTTTTTAGTCTTATTTAGATAGATTTTTTTGTTTAGACTTTAACTATTCTTGAAAATTGAATATTCATTATTCCTTTTCCTAAGAAAAAAAACCTTTTGGGTTGCCTTGTAGTTTCTTTCCAATGGCTAGTAGTAGTCCCAACCACTACTATATAAGTATTAGAAGCTCAAACAAAAAGATATACACTTGTCTTAACCTTCTCTAGTTCTTTTCTCTACTTTACTCAGACACTGTATTCTCTTTAAAGGTTTACTGTGCTGTTAAAAAGAGAAGAGAGAAACATATAGTTGGTGAAGCATTGTATCAAAGTGTGAAATAAAAGAATAGAGTGTGATTCCAAGCCAAAAAGTCTAACTCAATCCTATACTTTGGTATTATTTGCTAAAGAACTAGTAGAATCGCTTGCAACCTAGGGGGACTGGAGTAAGACCTATTATAGATCCCAACTAGTATAAAATACCTGGTGTTAATTACTTTCAATAGTTTACATTTTAAAGTTCACATTACTGTATTCATCAGTTGACCGTCTGTTGTTGAAAGTCGACTGTGCGGTTGAAAAAGAGTAATTCAACCCCTCTTACTGCTTTCAATTGCTATCAAAGCAAGGTCTTATTTTTTTTCCCTAGTAGAAAGAGAGAAAAGATCATGGCTCAGACTGTTACTGGAGCATTGTTATCTTAAGGGACATCTCAAACTAGACCTCCTTATTTCAATGAAAAACACATTTCTTATTGGAAAATAAGGATGCAAACCTTCATATAATCCTATGATGTCAAAGTTTGGAGAGTTATCAAATTTGGTGATCTTCCACTTGTCTCTACTAGCAAAGGCAAAAATGAAAAAACACCAGAAAATTGGGAGAAATATACTAAGAGTATTCCATCCTTGGAGAATTACAAAGATGAACAAATAGAGATAATTCAGATCAACTCTAAATCTAAAAATATCTTGTACAATGCAATTAGTGGTGAATAACATGAGAAGATCTCCTACTGTGCGTCTGCCAAAGAAATGTGGGATGAATTGGAAGTAACATATAAGGTAACTGAAAAGGTCAAACAAATTCTTTGGGTTTATTAGTATATGACTTGAACTTTTCAAGATGAAAGATGGAGAATCCATTGAAGAAATATTTGTCAGGTTTGGTAAAATTATTGGGGAACTCAAAGCTGCCAAAAAAAAACTATCCTATGGCAGATCAGATTACAAGGATTCTCAGAAACTTACCTCCTTAGTGGCTCTCTAAGGTTGCTCTTGTAAGTATGAACTTAAATAACATGACCTATGATGAAGTCAGAGAAGATCTTATTATCCTTGAAAAGGATCACTTAAATAAAAAGGACCATCAACAAGAGGAGAAAAACAAAATTGTGGCCTTCAAAGCCACAAATAAGGAAGAATATTATAACACCCCTTATTTTTGGGTTAGAATTCAAACCGTCATTCCTACATGTATAAACTCTTATCCCATGATTTTTATATGAATATATGTGACATGATCATTTACCTAGAGTGTGAAGTACTATCGAGTTGAAAAATGTTCATAGAAAATACTTAAAGCAATGTTGAGCTAGTAGTTTTTGATTCGACCAAATTTTGGCATTCGATCCTATATGGGTAAAATTTGAATGTGTATAACTTTGGAAATATGTAGAATATTTCATCTCATGAACCACCGAATTATATATAAATGAGTCCTCTTTCCAACGCCACCAATTTTGCCTTAATCCAATACCTGAACAAAGAGTTATGAGCACTTTCGTAAGGAACCAGTGAGGGTCCGCGGTTGCAGCACGTCACGGACCTTAGGATCCATGATGACCTCCGCGACATGGAGGCTATGTTTCCTGAATTCATAATTAAAGGCTCTAGGGGCATTTTTGTCATTCCCTCTTACCCCAAACACCCAAATTAATGACTTAAAGTTCAAAAAGGGCATTATTTGCCCATTATTCATTAGTTAGCATTACATAAACCCTTTCCCATTTTCCCCAAGAACCAAATTCAAGATTTTTCCCTAAGAATTCAAGTTCCAATTTCAAGCTTTCTTCAAGAATTCATCCAATTGAGGTATGTGTAGTATTTATCAATGGGTTCCTTTCACCCATTGAGTCCCAAAATCCCCTTTTTGTTCAGGTATAAACTTTTAAATCTTCTTTGGGAAATTATCCATGTAAATCTTGAATTTAATTCATGTTCTCTTATTAATTTGAATTCAAACCATGTCAACATGTTTTCCCTATGTGAATTAGGTTATTTCATGCTTTAAATTTCAATTGCCCATGTCATATTCAATTGATTCTATGTTAAATTATCAAGTTATAAAGTAAATCATGTGAATCATGCTCCTATATGCTTGAAGTTTCAACCCCCCATGTCATGTTCAGTCATTATCGTGTTAAATTCTCGAATTTGTGTATTAAACCATGTGAACATGATATCCCCCCAAGTTCAAATTATCCCCATGTTCAAATTCATGTAACTCATTAGTTTAGTTAAATGTTTTATGTTTTGGGTCTTTGAATCATGAATTTTCTTACAGCATTTTAAATAATGTTATTGTATTTAAGTATCACTCAGTATTAGAGGGTTATGAACACCCGATACCTATGTGTTTTACATGATTTTGTTTTCAAGTAATAAGGTATGAAGGACATGATTTTATTATCATATACAGATTATCATCTTCATGTTGAGCACTTATTAGTATAGTACTATGTCATGTTAAGCAAAGAATAATACCAGTGTCATTAAGTTGGGAGTAAAACTTAGCACTAAGTGAATGCAGTGATGGCGGCTCCCTTGTCAGTTAGGCATAAGTCATTAGAAACAGTTCCTAAGTTTCAGACCTACAGTGCCACCATAGATTATGAGGGGTCCCCCATCAATTAGGCATGACACCCTCGTTCTTTAGGACATCATCCTTATGGATCCACATCGCTAGTCATGTGTTGGTACCCCTGGCAAGGAACCAATACCCTTCCAACTAGTGTTAAAGGTTGGACCCTGATAGCTCAGATTGGGGCATGTCAGTTGTAGTTAGCTCCCCCAGCCTTAGTTCAGTATTTAGACCATATCAACTCAGGTTTGCATAACCAAGTGTTTAGTTTATCAGTTATTCAGTTTATTTAGTTATTCATATCATTTCAGTACATGATTTACTTGGTCTTGCATTCATTTTACATGTTCATACTTTCATGCTCAGTATCTATACATGATCCTAAGTACGGTCTTACAACCTATTTAGCTTTAACTTGAGATCTGCATATGGTACTCATCTTTCTACCACTTTATGGCTTATATAAATGTTTCCAGCTCATGACATAGAACTTTTAATAATTCTTACAGTATTTATGTACAACCATGTTTTCAATGCATGTTTTAACAAATAACTTATGTCATCAGTTTTAAAGCATATTTTAAATATTTTCATGATTTAGTGAATGACCCCATATACTGAATACATTCCAAAGTACTGACCACATATATTTGTTTGTGGCTATATTCTTTCATAATGTAGGCTCCAGATGTAGCTCTTACACCAGGGTTAGACAGTTCTCAGCTTTCAGCCAATAGATGGTAAGTCCTCTTATTTCAGGAACTCCAGTTGCTGTAGTTCATGTATTGTATTTTATTATCCTTATTGATTGATGGTAGTTGGAGACATGTCCCAGCTATCCGTAGTCAGTATAGTAGAATCTTCATAGATAGTAAGTCAGAGTAATGATATGTAATTCAAGCTCTTTCTTAAGATTTATCATGTTGTAAACTTTTATAGTATTATATTTATTCAAATTTTCTCATGATTATACTTCCGCTCAGTAAATTTAGCTTTTGTATACAATTTAAGGTTAGTTTCTCAACAAGTATACTAGCACATGGGTTAGCTTGGGATTACTTATGGTTTTAAGCATCGTGTTACGACTAGAGGGTAGCCTCAGATCATGAAAAAGATGATGCCCTTGATGCAAATGAACTTGATCTCATCACTAGAATAGTTGTTGATAATTACAAAAGATCCAGCAATCAAAGAAGAGGGAGAAAAAATTACCCACAGGGAAAACAACTTGCTGATTAGACAAGAATAAAGGTAAGTGTTATAATTGTCGTAGATATGGTCATATTGCTTATGATTGTTCAAATTCAAGAAGAGGACCCTCTAAGGGAAATCAAAAGGCTTCCAGCTGCTGGGGTGATGAGAAACATTCAAACCAAGAAAATGACAACATTGAAGACTGTTGTTTCATGGTTGGAGAATCTAGCCAGGTAAAAACTAACTCCTGTAATAAATGTTCAAAACTTCAAAAGTTACTAGACCTTGCCATAGCAGATTTGAATAAAGCCCATGAGAAATAAACAGGTCTTTTAAGAGAAAAAAAGACTGGGAGGCCAAACTTGAAATCTGTGAAATTGAAAAAGGCTTCCTATAAGAAGAACCTAATGACTTGAATATCAAGATTAACAGTTTTAAAAAATCTCCTAGTAATGGTGTTAACAGGTCAAATCAGTTGACTAACTCAACTAAGTCAACTAATAGTAATAGATATTATAGCTGTGAAGGATCTCACCGGTTAACTAATTCGAGTAAGTCAACCAAAGAGAGAAATCATAGTCCAAATACCTATCACAGAAAGTATTATATCTATGATAGATCTCAAAGGTCAACTAACTCAAGTCACTTGACTAGGAGATACAATTATAGTTAAAATACTTAGTATACAGCCACTGATCAATACCATATATATTGTTATCTTTGTGGGAAACCTAGTCATAAATATTATAACTGCAGATTTGACTCTAGAAATTTGGATAAATGGATTTGGTGACCCAAAACCGAGTTAACAAATCCAAAAACTAATCCTAATAGACCAAAGAATGTTTGGGTACCTAGAAATCAGTAATACATCTATTTTGCAGGAACTCCACTCAAAATATATAGGAAAATAATATCTGGATAGTGATGTTCAAATCACATGCCAGGAAATAAGAATTTGTTTAAAACTATAACTAATTTTGATGGAGGTGACATCAACTTTGGGGATAACTCCAAAGGCAATGTAATAAGTATTGGTGCCATTTCTTTTAATGGTTTTTGTGATATTACTAATTTTTATTTGGTCAGCAATTTAAAGAACAATCTTTTAAGCATCAGTTAGCTGTGTAATGCTGGATTAGAGGTAAGATTTAAAAAGAAAGAATGCATAATTGAACAACATAAAAGGAAAATCCTTGCTGGAAACAGACACAAAAATGTGTATATTCTAGACTCCGTCAAAAGGACAGACGGACATATATGTCTAGCCTCTATTTCTGATGATTCATGAATTTTACACAGAAAACTTGGTCATACAAGCATGATACATACTGAAAAGTTTGTCAAGTAAGATCTTGTGACTGGATTGCCACACCTTGATTTTGAAAAGACCCATATTTGTGATGCCCATCGGCTTAGAAAGCAAACTAGAAATTCCTTTTCTGTTAACAATATTGTGTCAATTACTAAACCTTTAATGCTACTTCATATGGACTTATTTGGTCCCAGTAGAACTGCTAGCATTGGAGGAAAAAGGTATGATTTTGTAATTATTGATGATTATTCTTG
The DNA here is from genome assembly GCF_002878395.1 of Capsicum annuum. Taxonomy (NCBI): domain Eukaryota; kingdom Viridiplantae; phylum Streptophyta; class Magnoliopsida; order Solanales; family Solanaceae; genus Capsicum; species Capsicum annuum. The sequence goes on along the minus strand of NC_061120.1, from coordinate 73,483,159 downwards.
ATATACTTTGGTTATGTTTTTGGCTAACAAAGATGATACCTTACAGAATTTTGAAGTTTTCAGTGAAAAGGTTCAAAGACACAAAGGTCTGCATCACTACCATTAGAAGTGATCATGGGGAGAATTTGAGGATAAATATTTTGAAATATTTTGCGATACCCTTGGATACACTCATAACTTCTCAGCTCCAAGATACCCTTAACAAAATGGTATGATTAAATAAAAAAATGGAATACTTTAAGATATGGCTTGAACTATGATTTGCAAACACTCTCTTCCACATAAATTTTGGGCAGAAGCTGATAGTACTACATGTCATATTTTGAATAGCTGTCTCACTAAACATATTCTGAAGAAAAATCCATGTGAACTTTGGAATAATAAAAGACCCTACATTGGGTACTTCCATGCTTTTGGATATAAAATGTTTTGTTAATAACAATGGAAAGGATGATACTAGTAAGTTTGATCTAAGAAGCGATGATGGTATTTTTGTGGGTTACTATAACTCTAGTAGATCATGTAGAATTTTTCAATAAATGCACTCTTTGCATTGAGGAATCTGTCCATGTTGTTTTTAATGATATGAATCATTGTGTTAAAAATGCTAACTATGTAGATGATGAGATTGAATAGGTACAATAAACAAAGATCCTCTGACAAGGATATCTCCTTCTCAAATCCCTCTAGAACTAAAACTGACCAGTTTATCACTACTTCAAACAATTAACTTAAACAAGAAGTAATTCCAGATGAATGGAGAAGTGAGTCTGACTATCCTAAGAAATTCATCATTGGGGCTCCAAGAAAGGAGTGGAAACAAGGGCTTCTAGTAGAAGAAATGAAAACATAGCCCATATATCTCAACTTGGTTAAAAGTAAATGAAGCCTTGGAAGATGTCAGCAAGGTAAAAGCAATAAAAGAGGATCTTAAGCAGTTTGATAGAAAAAATAGGTATTCAAAAACAAAATGGATGAATCAAAAGCTTGTCTAGTCGCTCAAGGCTATTCATAACAAGAAGGAGTCGATTCTGATGAGACCTTCAACCAGTAGCACGATTAGAATCCATTAGAATTTTACTTACTTATATTTCTTATAAAGGGTTTAAATTATTTCAAATGGATGTGAAAAGTGCTTTTCTAAATGGTTTTATTGATGAACAAGTCTTTGTGAAATAACCCCCAGGCTTTGAAAATTCAAAATTTCCATATCATGTCTTCTAACTCTCTAAAGCTCTCTATGGTCTAAAAAAAGCTCCTAAAGCATGGTACGATAGACTAAGCATCTTTCTAATTAACCATGATTTATTAAGAAGAAAAATTGGTACTACTTTATTTATCAAATGTACCTCCTCTAGAAAGTTCTTCATTCAAATTTTTGTTGATGATATTATATTTGGAAGTACTAATGTTGTTTTCTGTAAGGAATTCTCTGATTTAATACAAATTGAATTTGAAATAAGCATGATAGGAGAATTAACATTCTTTTTAGGATTGCAAATCCACCAGTCTACTGAGGGAACATTTATCTCCCAAAATAAGTACACCAAAGACCTCATTCAAAGATTTAGAATGGAAAAATGCCAAACCATCCACTACTCCTATGAGCTCTACCTATGTTCTGGAATTGTGTGAAGATGGCAAAAATATTAATGAAACCAATTATCATGGAATTTTTGGTTCAATCTTATATCTTATAACCAACAGACCTAATATTCTTTTTAGTGTTTGCAAATGTGCCAGGTTTTAGTCAGCTCCCAAAGAGGCTCATCTGACTAGTGTGAAATGTATTATCAGATACCATAATGGTACAAGAACCTATGGTATCCTAAGTCTGTTAACATTATTTTAAAAGGTTTATCAGATGCAAATTATATAGGTGATAAAATTGATAGAAAAAGTAACAATGGCACTTGTCAGTTCATGGGATAATTCCTTGTGTCATGGAATAGCAAGAAGTAAAACTGTGTCTCTCTATCTAGCACTAAATCTTCACATATCACTATTGGATTATGTTGTGCTCAGATTCTTTGGATGTCCCATCAACTCTGTGATTAGGATCTATGTTTTAAACCTGTTAAGCTATTCTGTGATAACTCTAGAGCTATTTTTTTTGTCTAAGAATCCTATCCATCATTCTAGAGCAAAACACATTGATGTTAAGCATTATTTCATTAGAGATCATCTATCAAAATACGAAATTGAGTTATCTTTTGTCAGCACCGATTTTTAATTAACTGATATTTTTACTAAACCTCTAAATGAAGAAAGATGTTGTTCTCTTAGAAAATCCCTTGGCATTATTTCTAAACCCTTTTGAAACATAGACAATATTTTTAATAATTATGTGCTCTCTCTAATTATGTTTTATTCGTTGCTTATTTTACTTGGAAATTCCTAATGACTGCTCCTAAGTTTTCTTTGAGTCATCTTTCTTTATTTTTGATTGATGTCAAAGGGGGATAATTGGTTGTGTATGCATATTTCTGCTATCTGCTCTAATTTTGTAGGGAATCACTCATTCAGGGGGAGCTCATTTACTGTCGTGGCTCAAGGATGCCTAACAGGGGCGTAATCTAAATAATCTAATTTTTTTGTCATCCATCAAAAAGGGAGAGATTGATAATGTTAAGTTTTGATGAATGATCATGAGCTTAATTGCAGAAAATCTTTTGTTAAGTACTTTATAGGAAGAACTATCCCACAAGAGTTGATCAAAAAGGAAGAAGCATCTCTCTATATTTATGAAAGCAATGGAAGAGAAAATAAGATTATTGGAAGATTGCTGCATTAGTTATGACACATAATTCATGGGATTTTTGCATCTTCTTAGTCTTATTTAGATAGATTTTTTTTGTTTATACTTTAAATGTTCTTGAAAATTGAATGTTCATTATTCCTTTTCCTAAGAAGAAAAATCTTTTGGGTTGCCTTGTGTGGTTTATTTCCAATGGCTAGTAGTAGTCCCAACCACTATTATATAAGCATTAGAATATCAAACAAAGAGATATACACTTGTCTCTACCTTCTCTAGTTCTTTACTCTACTTTACTCAAGCATTGTATTCTCTTTAAAAGTTTACCGTGTCATTATAAAGAGAGGAGAGAAACACATAGTTGGTGAGATATTGTATTAAAGTGTGAAAGAAAAGAGTACAGTGTGAGTCCAAGCCAAAAAGCTTGACTCAATGCTGTACTTTGATATTATTTGCAAAACAACTAGTTGAATCCCTTGCAACCCAAGGAGACTGGAGTAAGAACTATTAGAGGTCCCAACCAGTATAAATATCTAGTGTTAATTACTTTCAACAATTTAAATTCTGAAATTCTCGTTAATGCATTCATTAGTCGATTGTTTTTTGTTGAAAGATGACTGTGTGGTAAAAAAAGAGTAATTCACCACCCTTTTACTGTTTCCACATAAGACTTTAAATATTGGAGATATCTTTGTTCACATTGACGATCTGATAGGTGAAATGACGATTAAATTAGCATTTGAAGCATCTATTTATGATTCTAGAAACATCTCGAGATATTTAGGTAACGATTGGGGTGCTGCACCTGAGGTGTATGGGAGTGAAAATGAGGATAACCGTGGACAAAAATTTGATATTTGATAATTGGGAATAACAACACTGGATTTAACATATGGGAATTTACCTGTGTGTAATCCTGGAGAATAGGATTATATAGTCAAGAAGATAAAAGAATTTATTTTTCCAAAATCACTTGAAAAGCTACTGATCAAGTGGGGTAACTCAAGAAAATGATGGAATTTGTTAAATGAAAGAAAAGGGTGTTTCGAAGGAATTTGAGCAGATGGTTCTTGCTTGTCTTAATGAAAATCTAGATGATAGGACAACTGCCTGTGACCTTTTGAATAAACCTTTCTCTGCTACTGCTATTGAAAGGTTTAAGCAATTTGTGTTTAGAGGTAGAAATCCAAGCCCTATTGATAATCGAGTAGTGGAAGATCAAAAAAGAAATCACAAATTTACATTCATATGGTGGTATTAGTGATAGAAAATAATTAGGTATATTCATAAAATTTAGGTATATTAATGTATAGTTTAAGCATGAAATGCTGGAGTTGTTTGAGTTTGGTATCATATGGTTTTTATTCATGAAATTGAGATTCTCTTGAATTTCCATATGATTTTTCATTCTGTTTCTTTATTCTTCTGCTAGTGATTTAATTTGGATTGTAAGTTTGTGTATTCGTATGAAGCAAATATTTTTGCCATTAGATTCTGGTTCTCTAGAATTCGTCTAAAGGCACCAAATTTTGTTTTTCAAATGTTTTTTGCTTCGAACATATATACCAAGCCAATTAGTATTGTATTCATTTAGGTGAATTTGTTTCAATGTAAATCCTGATTATAAGTTGATTTTACTTGGAATCTCATTTTTTAGGTTCTTTACTTGAACTATTGTTCACTATCATCCTTGATTTATGTTTTCATGCTTCGGGCTAATTGACAGCAGACATGGCAAACAAATTCATTTGATCAAACAACTTCTTATTAGGATCTTGCACTTTGGTATCCATATGTAGTGATCCGGTTATGCCCATATGATTAGTATGCTCCTTTCATGTATAATACATATGATCAATATTTCTTGTACACTCGTCTGCATACAAAGAGCTCCCCACCCCATTTTTGAATAATGAACCCCTACTTTAGCAATTTAGAGGTAAAATAAAAGAATCACCCAAGTAGGGGTGATTTTAAAAAATAAAAGACTTTATAGTACTCCTGCAGCTACATACATCCTTATCTATACAACTGAACCTAACATCAACATACTTTAGGATATAAAAAATAAGTGCTTGTTTTGTTATCGACAGAACATCTAGTCTATAACACCTCACCATAACCTTTGCACTATTAGGTCCCAATCAAGGAATCCTTCACCTCTGCATAATTATTTTTATCAAAATTGTCTAGATGTTGCAAAAATACCATAATTAGCAACCAAATGTACCCACGATTTATCACAATATGATCACCTGATCTAATTCACTGCATGAGTTAGGATTATGTCACATATATAGCCTCCCATTGCATCATTCCATCCAAATGAGCATATATATTTTTGGACGTCATATTAGTGACCAAGAAAATACTCCTACCTGATATCTCTTAGCCAAACAAAAGTATGGATCATAGTTTCTCTTTGTTGATATTTGCAGCAATTACACCTAGACACTACCTTTAGTGAATAAATACAACATCAATTACCTATTTAATTTAATAGGAGGCATTTTTTATATTCAACATCAAATTAAAACAAAATTTATATGCTTTGATAAGCATTAGATCCTAGGCAATACTTATGTGATTCTCTAATTTTGTTCCAATAAACCATATTTTGTAGCGATCAGATACTACAGAACAAATATTGAAAAGTATACTATGAAGAATCCAAATAAATTTCCACAAACTAAAATAGAAATACGTGTAAGTTCTTACACATAGATCTGTTATGTACACAGTGCATAAATCTAAAACTAAATCTAATAAGGTGAAGCAGTAAAAGGAATAAGGGTACTAGTTAAACATTAGTAATAGCTTCCTAGAGGTAATCTTCAGAAGAAGGTCAGGGTAAATATCATCATCATCATTGATGTGAGTATTTTCTACCAATATAAAATGGCCTTCGCACTTGCCAGAGATTATTTGAAGTGTTTCTCCTTCTCCAACTATCGTATATTTCAGTGCACAATTTTCTTGATCCTAGTTGATAATCTTCTTTAAGATTTTGAGCTCCATGAAAAAGAACTTCATTAATATTGCTGAAAACATCAAAAACAAAGAAACTTTGTTGCCGAAGCCTTTCTTGAGGAAGCCATAAGTGAACATTCAAGCTCGCAAATCCATAGTAATAAGAATACCCCTTAGTTTCTATGTCCTTGTTCAAAGTCTCCATTGGTGAATATTCAAGTTCAAAAGTCATCATTATAGCCAGTTTGTCCACACTTTTAAAATCAGTTTATTTTAGTGAGAAACAGTTTGTATTTGGCCGATAAATTTAAACACACTTTGAGCAGTAGTTAGTGTTTGGTCAAATTTTCTTATAATGCTTTTCCGTGTGTCTTTTCAAAAGTACTTTCCAAGTTTTTTAGTAAGAAGATATATTTTTTTGCTTCGAAAAAGAGCTTCTACTAGTCCCTAAAAGCACACTTATTTTCTCTCAAAAGATTTGTCGAACATCTCACTTTTCAAAAAGAGCACATTGAGTGGGAAAATATGGTTGGTCAAACAGGCTACGCCTAACATCATAGTGATTTTTGTAGATGTATAATGTCAATATGTAATTCATAAAAACATTACTACTACAACGTATCAAGTATTCTAGTATAATCTCATATAGTGACATACACATAACTTTTAGTTTGTACATAAGCAAAAAACTATTAACAACACTAGCATCTGATTTTAGTTTAACTCTTAAGAAGTCATCAGCAATAGTAAAAAAATATTTATATCCATCAGAAGTAGCAAGCTCATAAGGACTCAATATTTCCATTTGAACGGATAGAACTACTTAAAAGAAATGGCATTTTAATTTATCTAGCATAAGGACAAATAGTACATTTAGTTACTACATCATTGTCACAACCCGAACTAGGGCCTGGCCGTGATGGACATCCAGAACCATGAAGGCATGGATGTCCTAATCTATCTGGTAGTCATTCACAACAGTCATATGATAAAAGAAAATAGGGAATTACGATCTAATACGGAAACATGGTGTAATACCTCGAAGATTTCTAGTAAATTTCGTCCCAAGAATACCTAGTATTATTTTCTAAAGTGAATGATAATTATTCCATGATGAGTTTTCAAGATTTTCAATTTTTATCATGTGGAAAATTCAATAAGCCTTGTATTGATATATGATTTGCTTTATCCAATAACCGGGTAAGAAGTTATGACTATTTCAAGTTCCCGTCGTAAAACAGCGCCATATTAGTCAGTGGCGCGCCGTGCCACAAGAGAAAATAGCATTTTGTAATTTTTTGTAGGTGTCTGTGATTATGGCGCATTGCACCAACACTCAAATTCAGAATTGTCCTTTTTCTAGTGTCACAGTGCGATTTCCCCCACGTCGTGCCAAAGTTCCAGGTCATGAAGGAAGGGGCAAAGCGATGTATCCGCGTAGAGCCATCTCTCAATTTCCCAATTGTTAAGTTCCAGTGACACGACATGATAACGCCGCATCGCTACAGAGGCCCAGTTCGGGAAAATTTTACTCAAATTAAATGACGCATCCAGGGTTAAAAAGGTCAATTTTCTACCCCTATTTAAACTCGATAACACGTGATTTAGCTATTCTTCACCCAAAATATACTATTTTCTCTCAAGTTTCTCTCTAATACAAGCTAGGGTTTCTATTGGGGATTCAAATTCAAGAAGTTTTCACCATCAATCTTCACGAAATCACGAACTAAGGTATGTGTAGTGTTCATTCATGGACTCCTTTCGCCTATGAAGCCCAAGAATCCCTTTTCTAAATTCACGTTGTGGATTTTTTTATGAATTTCATGATTGGGATACTTTTGTTTATGTTGATAATGAGTAATTGAATTTTATTCCATGAATGAGTGTTAAATTCCATATGGGTTGATTTGTATCGTTATATATTCATGAAACCCTAGGACTAAACCATTGAATGATTAAATTGGAATTGAATCATCACAAATAATTGTTGTATGATGTTGTTTACATATCTATGCCTATTATATGTTTGGTTGAATGCCTAGATGAAGGGAAAGTATCTAATTAGCATGATATTATGAAATCCCCATGTACGTACAAGCTTATGCCTATCACATGTTTGATGAAATGCTTCAGTAAATGTATTATGATGGTTATTATGTATTCGAGTAAGCCATGCTTTGTCAATTTCCTTTCATCGAATCCTGGGGGTACTTGTACCCGAAACATTAGCTGTGTACCTAGACCCATGTTATGTTTTAACGATACTCTCAGTCAAGCTATGAATCCTTAGACTTTAGATAGTCTTATGACTTAGGAAATCTCGATGATCTCATGACTCAGTCAGTTATCAGATATCAGTAGTATTCTATCAGTAAATGGAAATTAGTAACTCAGCTCATGTTCAGTTCAGTAAGTCATGTTCAGTGTCCATTTAGATGGGAGTAGGAATTAGCACTGAGTAAACCCAAGGATAGGGACACACACTATCAAATGAGGGTGTGATCCTTAAAAGTCATCCTTGTGTTCTAAAACTATGTAGCCAGCATAGGTTAACACATCAACACTGTCCGATGAGGGTTGATAAGGTGGACAAGCACTGTCAGATAAGGGCCCTACCATTCTCTTTTGGGGATACTACTAGATAAGAGTCGCCCACAGCTTGTCCTTACTAGTGGCGCGATATAGACACCCTTCCAATTGGGGTTATAGATTAGACCCCAACTCAGCCATAATGGCGTATCAAGGTCATGTCAGTTAAATACTACCTCACACAGTTTTAGTACCAGTCTCAGTAAAAGAACTCAGTTAGTTTTTCACATTCAAGATTGTCCGATACAGTCGACTCAGATACAGTAAGAAACTCAGATAGTTCCATCAGATTTAGGACTGTCAGATATAGTCACCCATGTTATCAGTTACATTTATATACAACTATTTATTCTATTAGTTATATCAGTTATTAGTATGTCATGTCATCAGTATTCAGATTCTGGAATCATAATATCACAGTATCAGTTATAGTTACGTATTTATGTATCCATTCTCGCATTCATCTTAGACAGTCAGCTAGCATTATTCATGTATGTTAACCCTTGTATTAGCCTACCTCACATGTATACTTAGTACATTCCATTGTACTGATGCATTTGTGCTATGGTTTTTTTTTTTATAATATACCATAGGTTCAGAGACACGAGTTCCAGATCAGCAGTAGATTCCAGTCTCAGCAGTCAGAATAGAAGTGAGTCCTCATCCTTCGAGGAAATAATTATTTCTACACTATTTTCATTGATTAGTTATTAGTTGGATTTAGTTGGGGACATGTCCCATCAATTTCTTGTTCAGATTATTCAGACAGTAGAGGTTTTTAGACTAGATACAGACTATTATGTTTCAGACTTCAGTGTTTACAATTTTATTTTGGGTATTGTATTATCCCACAGATATTATCTCATCCATGTTATGTTAAGTATTGAATTTTATGGCCTTTTAGTGCATATTTCCATATTATTCAGTATTTTAAGCAGTATACAGGTAAACATATCTGTCATGGGTTATCTTATGGTCCTTCAGGGTCATGAGCACCGTGTAGCATTTCAGTTTAGCAAAATATGGTGTTACAAACTTGGTATCAGATCCTAAGGTTCAATAGAGTCCTAGGAAGTTTAAAAGCCACATCTAGTAGAGTCTTGTACATAGGTGTATTGCGCGCCACATTTATGTGCAAGAGGCTATGAGATGTTTAGGAATAATTTCCCTTCTTTCAGTATTTATGTCGTGCCAGTGAGCATAATCACAAGTCAATCTCTCACTCTAATCTGCTTCTTATTTTTATTTCAAAATATGCCTCCTAAGAGAAGAAATAGTTAGCCCTTCAGCCCGAAGAACCTTTGGGCGATCATATTTCTCATGCGGAGTTCAGGATCGTATTTACCACCCTTGTTCAGTTAGTAGCTACCCATAATAAGTAAATAGCTATCATTCTGGCCTACCCAGTGGCCAACTCAGCTGCAACTAGGATTTGGGACTTCACCCAAATGAATCCTTTATCCTTCCACGGGTCTAAAGTAAGTGAAGACGCTCAGGAATTCATTGATCAAGTTCAGAAAGTGATAGACATCATGGGGTGAATACTATTGAGAGTGTTGATTTAGTCGCATACCGGTTGCAGGATGTGGCTCATACTTGGTTCAAATAGTAGAAGTCAGAAAAGTCAGATGATACAGGTCCTATAGAGTAGGAGGAGTTTGTCACTGCATTCTTAGATGGATTCTTTCCCCAAGAGCTTAGAGAGGCTAAGGTGCTAGAATTCATCAACCTCAGGAAGGGCAATATGACGGGGAAAGAGTATTCACTAAAGTTTACTCAATTAGCTAGATATTCCCCTCATATGGTTACAGACGGCAAAGCCAAGATGAGTCAGTTTCCTTCAGGGGTAAATGATAGCGTGGTTAAGGAGTACAGATCCTACATGCTAAATAGTGACATAACTTTAGCCAGACTTATGACCCATGCTCAGCAGATAGTGGAGTAGAAGATTAAGCAGAGGGAAAAGCAGAATGAGAAAGCTAGGATAGGTAGCTTTAATTTTAGTCAGCCTAAATCAGAAGGAGGAAACCGTTCTCAGTTTCATCCAAAGTCATCAGTTCCAGCTCCTTCTTCAACCTTTTCTCCAGTATTTAAGTTTAGAAATAGAGTTCCAGGCTCTAAGTCTTAGGGCAGCGTCAGCAATACCTGAACTAATCACCTTTGTCAAACTTGTTGTAAGAACCACAAGGGTGCTTGCAGAGTTGGCAGAAATGTCTATTTTGGTTGTGGCAAGCCAGGCCACAGAGTTAGATACTACCCTCAGTCAGGTTATCAGAGTCATCTCTACTCTTCAGCTTAGCTCGGTCGCCCGAATTAGCTGGTGCCATCACCAATGATACTAGCGGGCAACACCCAAATAGACTATATACTCTTTAGACCCGACAAGATCAGGAAAATTCTCCAGATATAGTTACTGGTACATTATAGATCTTTTATGTGCATGTTTATGCTTTGCTAGATCCAGGAGCTTCTTTGTCTTTTGTTAATCCCTATATAGCAGTTGATTTTAGAATCAATCCCAAAATTCTAGCAGATCCCTTCTCAATCTCTACCCCAGTGGGAAAGCCATCATAGCCTAGCCGGTATATAGGAACTACCTGGTTATGATGTTTTATAAAGTCACTTCAGTAGACTTAGTCGAATTAGAGATGACTGATTTTGATCTCATTCTTGGCATGGATTGGCTTCATTCCTTCTATGCCACAGTCGATTGCAGAAATAGAATAGTCCAGTTTTAGTTTCCAAATAAACCCGTCCTTGAGTGGAAGGGTAGTGTATCCGCTTTCAGGGGTTAGCTTGTTTCCTACCTTTGGGTAAGGAAAATGATATCTAAAGGATGTGCCTATTATTTTGTTCGAGTTAAGGACATTATTTCCATAACTCCTAGCCTTGAATCAGTCCCAGTAGTGAATGAATATTTAGATGTCTTTCTCAAAGATCTTTTAGGAATTTCTCCCGAAAGGGAAATAACTTTGGCATCGACCCAGCATTTCCTCGTGGGGTGTACCAGTCTTATTCGTGTACAAGAAAGACAGTTCTCACAGAATGTGCGTTGATTACCGTCAACTTAATAAGGTCACGGTCAGGAACAATTATTTTCTTCTCAGAATCAATGACTTGTTTGACCAACTTTAGGGTGCCAACTATTTTCTAAGATAGACCTCAAATCCGGCTATCATCAGCTTATAGTTAGAGAAAGTGACATTTCAAAAATAGCTTTCCGTACTCGGTATGGTCATTTTGAATTCTTAGTCATGTTATTTGGTCTTACCAATGCCCCAGAAGCTTTCATGAACTTGATAAACCGCGTGTTCAAGCAGTACTTAGACATGTTCATCATAGTCTTCATAGATGATATTCTGGTCTATTCCTGCACTGAGCGCAATCATGCAGACCATCTCAGAACAGTACTTCAGACTCTCAGAGATCATCAGCTATTCGCCAAATTTAGTAAGTACAAATTTTGGCTAAGGTCAGTAGCATTCCTTAGTCACATCATTTCCGGTGATGGCATTAGAGTTGATCCTCAAAAGACCAAAGCAGTAAGAAACTGGCCAAGACCTGTCTCTCTATCAGATATCAGGAGTTTCTTGGGTTTGGATAGCTATTACAGATAGTTTGTTGAGGGATTTTCTTCTATTGGACCCCCTATGTCCAGATTGATTCAAAACAAAGTCAAGTTTCAGTGGTCAGACCCTTACAAGAAGAGTTTTCAGGAGTTGAAAACTCGACTTACCTCAGCCTCAGTCTTAGCTCTTCCAAATGGTTCCGATGGGTTAGTGGTGTATTGTGATGAATCTAGAGTAGGTTTGGGTTGTGTCCTTATGCAGCATGGTAAGGTCATAGCCTACACCACTAGAAAGCTTAAACCCCATGAGAGAAAGTATTCTACTCATGATCTTGAGTTAGAAGCCATAGTCTTCACCTTGAAGATTTGGAGGCATTATCTCTATAGAGTTCATGTAGATGTCTTCACAGATCATAAGAGTCTTTAGTATGTCTTTTCTCAAAAAGATCTTAATCTTTGTCAGAGAAGGTGGTTAAAGCTCTTGAAAGACTATGACATAAGTATCCTCTATCATCTGAGCAAGGCTAACGTAGTGACCGATGCTCTCAGTAGGCTATCCATGGGTAGTGTTTCTCATGTGGATGATAGTAAGAATAAGTTAGCTCAAGAATTCCATCAGTTTGTTGGACTAGGCATTTGCTTAGTCGATTCTTCAAAGGGCGGTGTATGTGTTCAGAGTAGTTCAGAATCATCTCTAGTTTTCAAGGTGAAAGAAAAGTAAGATAGAGATCCCATCCATATCAAGTTGAAAGAGTCAGTTCAGGATAGAAAAATAGAGGTTTTCTCCCAAGGGGGAGATGGTGTTTAGCGTTGTCAGGGTCGCCTCTGTGTTCTAGATGTAGATGAATTAAGGCAGCAAATTCTTACAGAAGCGCATGGTGTGCTCTGCTCTATTCATATAGGGGCCATAAAGATGTACCATGACTTATGGGAAATCTATTGGTGGAGTGGGATGGAGAGAGATATTGCCAAGTTTGTGGTTAAGTGCTCTATATGTCAGCAAGTTAAGATAGATCATCAGAAGCCTAGTGGGTCTATGTAGGAGTTCAGTATTCCTACTTGGAAGTGGGAAGTTTTAAACATGGACTTCGTGATGGGTTTGCCTCGAACTCATCATCAGCATGATTTAGTCTGGGTCATTGTAGACAGAATGACCAAATTATCTCATTTCCTTCTAGTTCATACCTCTTATTTAGCTAAGGATTATGCCAACCTCTATATCAAGGAGTTGGTCAGATCGCACGGTGTTCCATTGTCCATTATGTCAGACACTCTCATTTTTGGAAAGTATTCCAAAAGGGTCTTGGTACCCAAGTTCATCTCAGTATAATCTTTCATCCTCTGATAGATGGTCAACCAGAAAGAACCATTCAAACTTTAAAAGATAGCTAAGGGCGTGTGCAATTGATTTCAAGGGAAGTTGGGTTGGCCATTTTCCTTTGATTGAGTTTGTATTCAACGACAGCTATCATTCTAGTATTCAGATGGTTTCATTCGAAGCTCTCTATGCTAAAAGATGTAGATCTCCAATTGGTTGGTCGAAGTTAGTGAGGCCTTAGTCATAGGTCCTGACTTAGTAATCGACACCTTGTAAAAAGTCCAGTTAATCAGAGAAAGACTCTGGGCTGCTCAGAGCCGATAGAAGTATTATATAGATATTCGTAGAAAAGATCTCGAGTTTGAGGTTGGTGATCATGTCTATCTAAATAGCTCTCCTATGAAGGGAGTGAAGAGATTTGGAAAAAAGGGAAAGCTCAGTCCCCGTTATGTTGGTCCCTTTAAGATTCTCAATCATTTTGGCAAGGTAGATTATAAGCTCAAATTGACTTCAGATCTAGCCTCAGTTCATCCAGTCTTCCATGTATCTTTGCTCAAGAAGTATATAGGTGACCCACTAGTCGTAGTCCCTATTCAGAACATTAATGTTCAGAACAGTCTCTCTTATGAAGAGATTCCAGTCAAAATCTTAGACTATCAGATTCGTAGATTGAGGAACAAAGAGGTCATTCTAGTTAAAGATCTTTGGTGAAATCTGTCCGTCGAGGGAGATACTTGGGACAAAGAAGTAGACATGCGTACCAAGTATCCTCACCTCTTCTCCAACAACTTAGATCAAGCTCAAGGTAACAGTTCTCCTTAAGCTTACTCAGTTTCAAGATCAGTTTTCATCACGAACTTGGTATGTAGTTTTATGTTCATGTTCCCAATATAAACTTGGTATCAAGTACCATTACATATTCAGTCATGCATTCATGTATCAGCTCAGTTATATAATTATACATCAGAAATGCATTCTCACTATGAGAAACTTAGTTCCTCGGAACATTCAGTCATGCATTCATGAATCAGTTACACATACATTAGATATGCATGTTTAGTATCTTATGTTCAACTTGTCAGTCATGAGATCATGTTCTAGTTATTCATGTTTAGTTCATGTTTAGCTTATTGTTTCCCCTCTCAGTCAGTCTCATTCGTGGACGAATGTTCTCAAGGGGGAGATATTGTAATACCCCAAAGATTTCTAGCAAATTTCATCCCAAGAATGCCTAGTATTATATTCTAAAGTGAATGATAATTATTTCATGAGGAATTTTCAAGATTTTCACTTTTTGTCATATGGAAAATTCAATAAGCTTTTCATCGATATATGATTCTCTTAAATCCGGTAATCGGGTAAGAAGTTATGACTATTTCAAGTTCCCATCGTAAAACAGCACCATATTAGTTAGTGGTACGCTACACCACAAGAGGAAATCGTATTTGGCAATTTCCAGTATGTGTCTGCGATTATGGCGCATTACGCCAGCACTCAAATTCAGAATTATCCTTTTTCCAATGTCTTAGCACGATTTCCCCTGCGTCGCACCAAAGTTCCAGGTCATGAAGGATGGGGAAACATGATGGCTCCACTTTTCACCATACCTTAATTTCCCAATTGTTAATTTCCATTGACACAGCGCGATAACGCCGCATCACGCCAGGGGCCCAGTTTGGGAAAATTTTACTGAAATTAAATGACGCGTCCAGGGTTAAAAGGGTTAATTTCCTACCCCGATTTCAACCCAATGACATGTGATTTAGCTATTCTTCACCCAAAATATACTATTTTCTCTCAAGCTTCTCTGAAGAACAAGCTAGGGTTTCTATTAGGGATTCAAATTTAAGAAGGTTTCACCATCTATCTTCATGAAATCATGAACTAAGGTATGTATAGTGTTCATTCATGGACTCCTTTTGTCCATGAAGCCCAAGAATCCCTTTTCTAAATTCAAGTTATGGATTTTCTTATGAATTTCATGATTGGGCTGCTTTTGTTCATGTTGATAATGAGTGATTGAATTGTATTCCATGAATGAGTGTTAAATTCCATATGGGTTGATTTGTATCGGTATAGATTCATGAAACCCTAGGACTAAACCCTTAAATGATTAAATTGGAATTGAATCACGACAGTTAATTTTTGTATGATGTTGTTTACACATTCTATGCCTACTATGTGTTTGGTTGAATGCCTAGGTGAAGAGAAAGTGTCTAATTAGCATGATATCATGAAATCCCCATGTACATACAAGCTTATGCCTATCACATGTTTGATGAAATGCTTCAGTAATTGTATTATGATGATTATTATGTATTCGATTAAGTCATGCTTTGTCAGTTTTCTTCCATCGACTCCTGGGGGTACTTGTACCCGAAACATTAGCTGTGTACCTTGAGCCTGTCATATTTTCATGATACTCTCGTCAAGCTATGAATCCTTAGACTTCAGATAGTCTATTCATGAAATCTCCATGATCTCATGACTCAGTCAGTTGTCAGATATTAGTAGTATTCCGTCAGTCAACTGAACTTAGTAACTCAACTCATGTTCAGTTCAGTAAGTCATGTTCTGTGTCCATTCAGATGGGACACACACTATCAGATGATGGTGTTATCCTTAGAAGTCATCCTTGCATTCCAGAACTATGTAGCTAGCATAGTTTGAGACATCAACACTGTCCGATGAGGGTTGATGAGGTGGATAAGCACTGTCAGATAAGGGCCCTACCATTCTCTTTTGGGGATACTACTAGATAATGGTCGCCCACAGCTTGTCCTTACAGTGGCACGATATTGACACCCCTTCAATTACGGTTACAGATTGTACCCCACCTCAGCCATAATGGCGTACAGGGGTATGTCGGTTAAATACTACCTCCCACAGTTTCAGTACCAGTCTCAGTAAAAGAACTCTGATATTTTTTTAGATTCAAGATTATTAGATACAGTCGACTCAGATACAGTAAAGAACTCAGATACTTTTATTAGATTCAGGACTGTCAGATACAGTCACCTATGTTATCAGTTACATTCAGATACAACTATTTATGCTATTAGTTATATATCAGTTATTAGTATGTCATGTCATCAGTATTCAAATTCAGTAATCATGATATCACAGTGTCAGTTATAGTTACGTATTTATGTATGTATTCTTGCATTCATGTTAGACAGTAAGCTAGCATTATTCATGCATGTTAATCCTTGCATTATCCTACCTCACATTTATACTCAGTACATTCCATTGTACTGATGCATTTGCGCTATGGTGCTTTATTTTTATGTTACACCATATGTTCAGAGACCCGAGTTCTAGATCAGCAGTAGATTCCTGTTTCAGTAGTCAAAATATAAGTGAGTCCTTATCCTTCGAGGACATGATTATTTCTCCACTATTTTCATTGATTAGTTATTAGTTGGAGTTAGTTTGGGACATGTCCCATTAACTCCTTATTCAGATTGTTCAGACAATAGGGGCTTTTAGACTAGATATAGACTATTATGTTTCAGACTTCAGTGTTTACAGTTTTATTTTGGGTGTTGTATTACCCCATAGATGTTATCTTATCCATGTTATGTTAAGGATTGAACCTTATGGACTTTCAGTGTATGTTTCCGCATTATTCCATATTTTATGCAGTATACATGTATAAATATCAGTCATGAGTTAGCTTGTGGTCCATTGGGGTCATGAGCACCGTGTAGCATTCTGGTTCAGCGAATCGGGGTGTTACACGGTCATACTCTGGATTAAGTTTAACAATAAGGAATGAAATCTAAAAATCACTAACAAATTCTGGAACAGTCTGTAAAATCTCTACTATATGAAAATCTGACAACTATCTGAAAACTGGGACAAGGCCCCCAGTAGACCAAAACTATAATAGATGACATAATTTGAAAGGACAAGTCTTCTAGAATAAAGAAGGCTCACCACAACACAATTGGATCTACTGTCTGAATTATCTACTGCTTATCTGAACCCCTAGACTGAGCCTTAGAACTTGAGAGGTAGGGGACGGGGTCAATACAGATGTACTGGTATGCAAAGCAAATCCAAAATAATTATTTATATTAAACATATATGAGAGAAATTTAAAGCAGTTCATAAACACATCATATAGTAAGAAATCGCATGGGCAATTTAAAAGACTCTGTGAAAACATCTAAAATTTGTGACACTCTTTGTCTTACTTCTGTGCTAGGTGGTATACCCTAGAATATGTAATCCCATGAGCTATATGGGATCTGCCATTAACTCGGAAGCCAAGCTCCCAACCTAAGAGTGCTGCAAGGGTCGGAGTCTCTGAATCTACTACGCCACATGGCCGTCGCCAGCGTACAATAATAATCTACCCGTATCGGTAAATACGGTTCACGCTAAAAGTTACTTAAAGTCATGCCTTCTTCGGGTAACCACCTAACCATCTTTAGTTCTTTAAACATGGATTCTCTGAAAATATACTCTGAAATCTTTAACTCTGTCATGGAATATACATATATATAGTATCGTCTTACCATTAACTTACAAGTCCATTCTCTGAGCCATTTACAATAATTTATATCTCTGTTTTCAAATCATGAAATTCAGGAACATCATAACAACAATTCGTTCAAGGAACTCATTCTTTTAAATTCATGTAAAACCATGCAAGCAATTCTCTTTATCAACAATTTAACAAACAATGGTGGTCATGTCCAAAGTCTCTATCTTATGCAATTTTTCTCTTTAACATAAAACATAGTTATCTCAAGACACCCTCTCAATAATTCTAAATCAATGTTTAAAATACTATGACATTAAGAACACATCATTCAAATCACAGACATGTATTTCAACTCTTTTCCAACAAAACCAAAATCTTGAATTTATCACAAGAGAGGGAGTCCATAATTTATAATCTCAAACAATCTTAAACCTCAAATTTTATACATATACATATACATGTAAATCAACTTAGGGGGAAAGGCCTAAGGGACAAATCAAAAATGCATTTAAACATTCATAATGCATAATAAAATCATGTATTTCAAAACCCCTTTCTAAAATCATGCTTGAAAATCTTTAAATTATGTTCTAGTGTTTCCAAGCCCATGTAATTTTTAGGATAAACCCCACGTACCTTAAATTATAAGATCTAAAAGATGGTACCTAGATCTTGATAGATGAAACCCAGATCTTGATTTATTTCTTGGAGATATTGAACTTAAGGCTTGATTTTCTTGAATTTGTAGTTCTTGGAGAAAACCCTAATTTGATCTTATTTTGAGAGTGAAGAGGAAGTTTTTGATATTGTAAAACTGATAATGATTGATTAATAACACTAAAGGGGTGATTTAATTCGTGTGAAAGGTTTTTGGAGTGAGGGAAAAATTGAAATACCCCTCCGAAATCATTTCCCAGTTACTGAAATTCTCGGCTGATGACCAAGGATGACAAGCCGTTAGCTTTTGTCATCTTTTGAGAGCTGAAATTGATGGGTTTCTGCTTAAGGCTGATGACATATTCTGACAAGTCGTCAGATTTGTGACAAGCTATCAGAATTGTCATCACTCAGTTGCTAGGCTGATATGCTGGAGTAAAATAGGCATAATGTGTTTCTCCGATATTAGATTTTGGTAAAATTGGTGGAGTTGGAAATATGACTCAAATAATTTTCATTTGATATGTAGTAGGCTACCCAGTTCATCATATACAAGGAGTTATGGCTGATTGAATTTGATCCAAGTTTCGACGCTCACTAAAACTCGAATGATAGGAAAGCTTTCAAATAGTCCTTGAGTTAAGGGACCTCTATGATCTCGAATCATGCTCAACTAAATTCACTCATTAAATAATTGGTTAAAAAACTATATGTACATCAAATTTATAGCTTTTGGAACATCTATGCGAAGGAATGAATGTTTTTGTTCTAGCCTAAAATGCGGGGTGTTACATTATCTCCCTCTTGGGATCATTCATCCCTGAATGATGGGTAGGAACGTTGAAGCTTAAAGGTATGGAATAATGCAGACATTATGTGTCTTCTAAGAAAGTATATAACTGATCTGAAATATTTAAAATTCTATCATGAAACTGAATTCTGAGTTGACTTGACTTTACTTGCTTCAAGGAGCTGATTCATACTGAGAGTTTAGGATTTTCTTGGAGTGTTCATAATCTAATCATACATATTGAATTAAGGAGTGATAACTTATGAAAGTATGAATCATGAGACAACTAGACTTAGGTCGGTTTAGGGTATTACACTGTCAGAGCTAAAATACTTGGGAAAATGTTGGATTATGCGCTGAACTCTTATGAACTGAGTCATGACTAAATAGATAAATGTGAAACATGATGCTTGGACTGAACTGGATTTGCAATTTACATGGATGAAATAGATTATCTCTTAACACTCTTTCTAAAGAATTTCTACTATCATTAGGGAGCAATGGATTTGGTAACAAATTACATCAGGCATCTAACTACGAAATCATAACATTGACACTACTCGATAGCATAGAGTTTAGACATGTAACAAATAAACTAGGATAGAATTACCAAACCTTAGGCAATGCAACTTCTTACTTTCAAGGTTAGCCACAATTCTAAAATACTCTCTCAACTATACTTTCCCCTTAAACACCATGCTCATTGATTCCACTTATTTTTCTTACATGGCCACTGATATTTCCATCTACTAATGTCTACACTGAAATAAATCCCTTCACCATCTTCAAGCCTAACTCAAAATCACAAGATGGACCACATAATAACGTAGTACTAGTTTGAATCATGAATTTTGTACACCCTGCATTTCACAATTTCTCATCTCATGCATAATTCTTATTGCCACTCCAACAATCACCTTTAATTTCGCATTAGTCACAAACACTAAAAGTATCCATTCGTATGTATACAAACATAACATTCCAGCCTATCTTCATACTCATATATGAACTTCTAAACAAACATTAATAAAGAATCTTTATCAAATTCGCTAATACTTCTTTCCATAACAACTTTCCAGCACTATTCAGATGATCCACATAAAAGATTCTCATCTAACCAAGCCATACACAAAACTTCACCTCAAAATTTATTCAACTTATGGAATACATAAAACAAGCACACAACAATTTTTCCCAAATATAACACATAAAACTTCAGCTAACCTTGACATGTATCAAAGACTTGGACTCAATCTTACTCCATAATTACTACCTTAACTGAAATAAGCACACAACCATGTTTCATCAACAAAAAATATTTACTCTATTCCATCTTGACAATTATTCATCATCACTATCTCAACCTAAGAAAAAAACATCATAGAAAAAAGGGAATACCAGAATCCGAAACATGAGGAGAGTACTAATCATAACTTGATACCCTACTGTGGCATGAGGAATAGAGCACTCACTCCATGGGCTCATTAAATAGATCTTATGTAAGGGCGTACCTGATATAAATATGTAATTTCACTAATCGTTAAGTGTATCATATGTGCACAAGAGTCATGAACTGCATGACCTGAATTCTTTTGGAATTCATAACTTACGGAAAGTGATTCTGACTGTTGAAAAAACTGGGAACTCAACATACTAGGAACTAGAAGATTACATGATTCTTTACCATATGCATGAACATGGACTATAATCATGAAGCTGAAATGTAAAGCATGAGTATGTAATGGAATAACCGAAGTAAACTGTTGTAATAAGAATAGATTGAGCATCATTCTTTCTCACGACCAATTCCACAACTTATTGGCACATCTATTAGCATCTAAAAACTTGACTTGGTTACTAATTCTATCATCTCCCTTATGGATTTAAGACATTACTCTAAGTCTGTGAACCACTATATATACTCTGGTATTGTAATACCCCGTATGTTTCTAAGCTAGGAAGTGAATAAGTATTCCTACGTATGAAATCTCCTATCCTGTTATTCATACTTGAGTACATGATTTACAAAGAATATCCTAGTGATAGTATAGCTTATGATGCATTAATCATGTTTATATGAGTCACTTAAGGTAATACAAGCTAAGAGTTTTTGAATCCATCAAGTTTTAGTGTTTGATTTTGTAAGGGTCATCTTTGAATGAGTATAACTCGATGTTAATATGGTATTTTGGATTATTTAGACCCAAAAAATTATAGATAATCGAATTAGCTTTCCAATGATACAAATTTCACCTTAATCCAATACCCGAGCGAAAAGTTATGCCCATTTTCGTGAGAGACAGTAAGGATAGGCGATTGGTTAGGCGCCGCCCAACCTAGCTTAGGCAATCACTTGGAAGCCGCCTAAGTCAGTTTCGGATGCCAAAAACACTCCGTTTTGAGTTATTTTAAGGGTAAATAAGTCTTTGAACACACCTTATACGTCCCTAAACTTAACCCTACGAAATATATAGCTTCTAAACATATTAGAACCCTATTATCATCTCAAAGCTCATCATCCAAGAGCACTAAAAGAGAAAAACAACTAGGGTTGTGTAACTAAACTTGAAGATCCGATTTCAAGGAAATTCCTCCATCAATAATCAACAATCTTCGTTCTAAGGTATGCGTGAGTTGATTCATGGACTCCTTTCGTCCATGAAGCTCAAGAGCCATCTTCTAAATTTTGTATTATGATGTTTATGTTGTTGATGGTTGATGTTTATGTGGTTGGAGTTTGATGGTGCCTAAGATGGGATCTTTGTATATTTATTGTGAGGATATGGTGGTATTTAACGTATAAATATATGAAATTAGTGGTTGAATATTTGTAATCTTGATGAATCCACCTATGCCTAAGATGTGCATGTAAGGTTTTTGTGAAAATACCTAAGGGAATAGAAATCATGCTTTTATGACATAATAAGTCCTAAATGATTATTCCATGTTCTAAGTTTATGTTTAACATGATCCCCGTGCTATTGTCTTTAATTGAAGAAGTTGTACGAGATGCTCATGATATTGTTGGGATATGGAGTGACCATGTTATTGAAGCCATGCAAGTATATAAATGTTGTGTGCATTCCCGATAATGTGATAGTTTGTTGAGAATCATTCTTATTATGAAAGCCTTACTTATGATATTGTGAATTGTGGACTCAAATCTTGTGATTAAGTCATGTCATGTGTGTCAGTTTCCTCCTACCGAGTCCTGGGGGTACTTGTACCCAAAAACTATAGTTGTGTTCCTAGAGCCATATCATGTTTCACGATATCCGAACTCAAGCTATGATTCCATAGACTTCAGTAAGTCATGTGACTCAAGAAAACCTCATGATCTTAGTTAGTTGTCAGATATCAGTAACATTCCGCCAGTCAACGGAATTCAGTAAGATTAAGTCATGCACAGACAGTTATTCATGTCCAGTCCCTCCAGATAGGAGTAAAGGTTAGCACCGACTGATCCCAAGGATGGGAACTCACCCGCCAGTTCAGGGTGTTATTCTTAGTAGTCATCCTTATGTTCCAGAACTATGTAGCCAACGTAGGTTGAGACATCTTAACCCATTAGATTAGGGTTGATGAGGTGGCTTAACCCGTCAGTTTAGGGTTCCCACCGTTCTTATTGAGTACCCGCCAGATAAGGGTCACTCAGAGGCTGTCCTTACCCGTGGCACGATATTGACACCCCTCCAGTCGGGGCAGAGATTGGACCCCAGCTTAGCCATAATGGCATACATGGGGCATGTCGATTAAACACTACTTCCCACAGTTTCAGTATCAGTCTCAATAAAAGAACTCAGGGCGTTCTTCGGATTTCAGTATATACAGGACTGTCAGATACAGTCGTCCATGTTATCAGTTTCAGTATCAGTCATGATGGTTATTAGTAAACTATGTATTAGCTTACAGGTCATGCTATCATGTATTCACGGTCCCAGTTTCTATATATGTGTGTTTGCACTCCCACGTTTATATTAGTCAGTCAGTGTTGTTCATGCATGAAACCCTTTATGTTCAGCCTACCTTCCTTGTATACTCAGTACTCTAGTTGTACTGATGAATTTGCACTATGATGCTTTCTTTTCATGTTACACCATAGGTTCCGAGACACGAGCTCCAGCCCAGCAGTAGCGGTAGCATTCCAGTCACAGAGACACAATGAGTCCTTATTGATTCGAGGACAATATGATTTGATACATTTATTTATTTCTTCAGTTCAGTTTTACGGAGCTAGTTGGAGACATGTTCCTTCAACTCCTTTTTTAGATAGTTTAGAGGCTTTCGAATTTACGCTCAGATTTACGTTCAGACTTAGCTTTCAGATTGAGTTGTTTTGGGTATTTTCACCCACATGATTTTATTTAGTTGAACCTTATGGCCTTACAGTTCTGTGTATTCCACATTATTATATCATGATTTGTAGTATACAAGTACAGATATCAGTCATGGGTTAGCTTGTGGTTCCTCGGGGTCATGAGCACCATGTAGCATTCCGGTTCAGCGAATTGGGATGTTACAGGTATAAACTGAAATCACTTTAATCTGTAGTCGGGGATATAACAATACACATAAAACTAAACTTACCCTGTAATACAGTATCTTCATGTGTAACATCCAATGCTAATGCATCCTTCTAAGATTCAACCCTTAGGTTTCTATAGCCCCAAAAGTCATCATATAACAGCTTAAACATTCACCAACTTAGATTTTTCTAACACCAAACATGGATATCTCCAAACCTTTGATGGACCATACCACTTCTGTTATGGTCTACTAGCATCATGCCTGCAAACTTATATTTCTAAACCATGAGAATCAAGATTATGCAAAAAAAGAAGAAGCTCAACATCATTAATCATAACTCAATAACTTAGCTATCAAGAACATCACATATCATCTAACTAGTCTTTCTCTGCCTAGCAACTCAATAATACTAACCACACAACATGCAATGATCCTTGAAAATAATGCAGCCCCATAGCACCTTGGGCGTACTTCTACGTTGTACTTACAACATCAGACTTGATTACAAATCATATAAACTTAAGCTCTTGTATACACTGTTTAAGCCGACTAGATCACTTTCACACAACTAACACCCACCACAACAATCATTATATCCACCTTGATCACCATCTACTATTCAAACTTAGTGTCTAGTTCTAGCTATGATGAACCACAAATTCACATAATTTGCCTACATGCCAAACATTTGAAAACATTAATCCGCCAAAATTTCATAACAGTAAGGATCAATCACAATCCAATGATCTATCTTATTTAAAATACATAAACACATCCTCCCTCTACACATCATTACTATCTAACCTTCTATACAATTAAACTTAGTTCATAGCTCTATAAGCCCTAACTAAACTCCCTCTTGCAACCTCAGGGGCATCTAAATTAACAACACTCATCCACCAAGTACCTTCTTCAATAACCGATAATTTTCTTGCACGACAAACACCGTCAACAACTCTTTTCATACTTTAAGTAAACAACCATTCGCCTTAACTAATAACTCCTTCTCTACCTTAAATTCTACTAAACTAACACACAGGGATGTATCACTTTATTACTAACTCAATCTCATGCAAAAGATTTGGCCATAATATATTTAATAAATTTCCCTTACCAATTTTCTTTCCATTATGCCACTAAATGCCTAGTCCCAACCAACACTGGAACAGCAAGATAAATAATAAGATACTAGTGAATTGAAATAGGCCCCATATGGCTTCACCAGACTTTGATTTTTTTTTTGAATAAGAAAATGAGATGAATGACAAGGCAGCTATGCTAGTAAATCAAAAGATCCCCATATGGCTTCACTAGACTTTCGGTTTCAATAATTCAATGATAACAAGATTACAAGAGATAGAAATTTGACACACAATAGTCAATGATCTAAGAATACACATCTTACCCTGTATAAATAAAAAGCTGAGTCAAACACTTACCCCTATAGACTACCATACAATCCACACATGCCACTAGCTACTAGCTACTACATTAGTCTATCACTATAAAAGGGTAAATCATTCTCAAACACCAGTTATTCAACTAAATTATTTATTCACACAAAAGTCACCCTCACTCAGACTTCTAAATTTGTGACTTCATATCACCAGCTTCTTGGTCTAATCTCACTACCAATAGATCATGACACAGACACTTTAACTTATACTACCACTGGGGTAGAAATATAGTTCCAACATTCTGCTACACCTCATTCCCTCTTAGCATGACATCTGGAGCATAAATTTTGAAAAGGACTGAATACCCTTAAATCACAGGCTGAAAAACATGATTTTATCAGAACTAAAATTCACACTAGAATCGATCCACTCTGAAGCACTAATGAACTCTTTTTAAGTCCTTGAACAATTTTTAAAATCTTATATGACATCAATCAGAAAGGACCATACCATTTAAATTCTAAACTTTTGCACTTGATTTACCGCAATAATGAGACATATCGGAGCCCATCAAAGTAAGAAAAAATTGGGATAACTTTACTTTCATATGGGAAACACCATAGCACGAATTAAAGTATGAAAGAGGAACATTCTAACTCCATAGCACGAACTAGAACATGAAAAAAAGGGAAACATTCCTAAACACCTAGTAGCCTCCTACTTATAAGTATGGAGCGCTACACACCCATAAACAAGACTCTACCCACGTGATTTCGCAGACACCCTAGGACCATGAACAGTGCTTTGATACCAAGTTTGTCATAACCCAAACTAGGGCCTGGCTGCGACGGACATCTTGAACCATGAATGCCTGGACATCCTACTCTATTTCGTAGTCATGCACAACATTCATATAATAAAAGAAAATGCAGAATTACGATCTAATATAGAAACATGGTTATACTCTGGATTAAGTTTAACAAAAAGGAATGAAATCCAAAAATCACTAACAACATCTGGAATTGTCTGCAAAATCTCTACTACATGAAAATCTGTCAACTATTTGAAAACTAGGACAAGGGCCCAGTAGACCAAAACTATAATAGATTACATAATCTGAAAGGACATGCCTTATAGAACAAATAAGGATCACCAATGCATAATCTGATCTACTGTCTAAATTATCTACTGCTTATCTAGACCCCAAAACTGAGCCTCAGAACCTGAGAGGTAGGGGAGGAGGGTCAATACAGATGTACTGGTACGTAGAGCAAATCCAAAATAATAATTTATATTCAACATATATGAGAGAAATTTAAAGAAGTTCATAAACATATCATATAGTAAGAAATCACATGGGCATTTTAAAAGACTCTATGAAAACCTCTGAAATCTGTGACACTCTTTATCTTACTTTTGCGCTAGGTGGTATACCCTAAAATTTGTAATCCCATGGGCTATATGGGATCTTCCACTAACTCGGCAGGCAATCCTCCAACCCAAGTGTACCGCAAGGGTTGGAGTCTCTGAATCTACTATGCCACATAGCTGACGACAGCGTACAATAATAATCTACCCGTATCGGCAAATAAGATTTAAGGATAAGATTTACTTAAACTCATACCTTCTTCGGGTAACCACCTAACCCATTTTTAATTCTTTAAACATTCATGCTCTAAAAACATACTCTAAAATCTTTAACTCTATCATGGCATATACACATATATGCTATCGTCATACCATTGACTTGCAAGTCATATTCTCTGAGCCATTTATAGCAATTTATATCTTTGTTTTCAAATTATGAAATTTAGGACCACCATAATAGCAATTCGTTCAAGGAACTCATGCTTTAAAATTCAGGTAAAAGGATGGAAGCAATTCGCTTTATCAATAATTTAACAAACAATGGTGGTCATGTCCAAAGTCTCTATCTCATGCAATTATTCTCTTTAACACAAAACATAGTTATCTCAAGACACCCTCTCTATATTTCAAAATCAATATTTCAAATACAATAACATTGAGAAAACATCTTTCAAATCACAGATATGGATTTCAAGTCTTTTCCAATAAAACCAAAATCTTTAATTTATCACAAGAGAGAGAGTCCATAATTTATACTCTTAATCAATCTTAAACTTCAAATTTTATACATATACATATATATGTAAATCAACTTAGGGGGAAAGGCCTAAGGGCCAAATCAACAATGCATTTAAACATTCATAATGCATAATAAAATCATGTATTTCAAAACCCCTTTCTAAAATCATGCTTGAAAATCTTTAAATCATGTTCGAGTGTTTTCAAGCCCATGTAGTTTTAGGATAAACCCCACGTACCTTAAATTATAAGATCTGAAAAGATGTAACCTAGATCTTGATAAATGAAACCAGGATCTTGATTTGTTTCTTGGAGATATTGAACTTAAGGCTTGATTTTCTTGAATTTCTTGTTCTTGGAGAAAACCCTAATTTGATCTTAGTTTAAGAATGAAGAGGAAGTTTTAAATATTGTAAAACTAATAATGATTGATTAATAACACTTAAGGGGTGATTTAATTCGTGTGAAAGGTTTTTGGAGTGAGGAAAAAACCATAATACCCCTACGAAATCACTTCCGTGTTGCTGAAATTCTCGGCTAACGACCAATGTGACAAGCCATCAGATCTGTGACAAGCCATCAGCTTTTGTCGTCACCTGGGATCTGAAATTGATGGGTTTCTACCTAAGGCTAACGACATATTCTGACAAGTCATCATATTTGTGATAAGCCGTCAGAATTGTCGTCACTCAGTTGCCACACTGATATACTGGAGTAAAATGGGCATAATGTTTTGCTCCGATAATAGATTTTTGCAAAATGGTGAATTTGAAAAGAGGACTCAAAGAAATTTCATTTGATATAAAATAGGCCACCCAGTTCATCATATTCAATGATTTATGGCCGATTGAAGTTGACCCAAGTTTCGATGCTCACTAAAACTCGAACGATAGGAAAGCTTTCAACTAGTACTTGAGTTAAGGGACCTCTATGATCTCGAATCATGCTCAACTAAATTCACACACTACATAATTGATTAAAACACTATATGTGCATCGAATTTATACTTCTGGAACATCTACACGAAGGAATGAATATTTTCGTTCTAGACCAAAATGCGGGATGTTACATTATCTCCCCCTTGGAATCATTAATCCCCGAATGATGGGTAGGAACATTAAAGCTTAAAGATATGGAATAGTGCAGACATAATGTGTCTTCTAAGAAAGTATATAAGCGATTTGAAATATTTAAAATTCTATCATAAAACTGAATTCTGAGTTGACTTAACTTTACTTGCTTCAAGGAGCGAATTCATTCTGAGAGTTTAGGATTTCCTTGGAGTGTTCATGATCTAATCATACATATTGAATTGAGGAGTGAAAATTATGCAAGTATGATTCATGAGATGACTGGACTTAGATCAGATCAGGGTATTACACTGTCTGAGCTAAAATACTTGGGAAAATTTGGGATTATGCGCTGAACTCTTATGAACTGAGTCATGACTAAATAGCTGAATCTAAAACATGATGCTTGGACTGAACTGGATTCACATTTTACATGGATGGAATAGATTATCTCTCAACACTCTTTCTAAAGAAGTTCCAGTAGCATTAGGGAGCAACGGATTTTGGCACAAATTACACCAGGCATCTAACTACGGAATCATAATATTGACACTACTATGTAGCACGAAATATAGACATGTAACTCATAAACTAGGATAGAGTTACCAAACCTTAGGCAATGGAACTTCTTACTTTCAAGGTTAGCCACATCTCTAAAATACTCTCTCAACTATACTTTCCCCTTAAACACCATGCTCATTGATTCCAGTTATTTTTCTTACATGGCTGCTGGTATTTCCATCTACTAATGTCTAAACTGAACTAAATCCCCTCACCATCTTCAAGCCTAAATCAAAATCACAAGACGCACCACATAATAATGTGGTATTAGTTTGAATCATGAATACAGTACACCCTGCATTTTACAATTCCACATCTCATGCAAAATTCTTACTGCCACTTCAACAATCACCTTCAACTTCGCATTAGACATTCACAAACAGTCAAAGCACCCATTCGTATGTATACAAACATGATATTCATGCCTATCGTCATACCCACATATGCACTTCTAAACAAACATTCATAAAGATTCTTTCTCAAATTCTCTAATACTTCTTTCCATAACAACTTCCCAGCACTATTCAGGTGATACACATAAAATATTCTCAACTAACTAAGCCATAAACTTCACCTCAAAATTCTTTCAGCTTATGGACTTACATAAAATAAGCACACAACAATTTTTCCTAAATATAACACATAAAACTTCAACTAACCTTGACATGTATCAAAGACTTGGCCTCAATCTTACTCCATAATTACTACCTTAACTCAAATTAGCACACAACCATCTTTCATCAATAAGAAATGTTTACTCTTTTCCAACTAGACAACTATTCATCATCACTATCTCGACCTAAGGGAAAAAGATCACTGAAAAATGGGAATACCGAAATCAGAAACATGAGGGGAGTACTAATCATAACTTCATACCCTACTGAGACGTGATGAATAGAGCACTCACAGCATGGACTCATTAAAGAGATCTAATCTGAGGGTGTACCTGATAAAAATCTTAATTTTCACTGATCGTTAAGTGTATCACAGGTGCACAAGAGTCATGAACTACATGACCTGAATTTTTTAGAATTCATAACTTATGAAAAGAAATTCTGATTGCTGAAGAAACTTGGAACTCATTATACTAGGAAGTAGGAGAGTACATGCTTCTTTATCATATGCATGAACACAGACTATGATCATAAAGCTAAAACATAAAGCACGAGTATGTATTGGAATAACTGAAGTAAACTGCTGAAATAAGAATAGATTGAACATCGTTCTTTCTCACGGCCAATTCCACAACTTACTGGTACATCTATTAGCATCTAAAAACTTGACTTGGTTACTTGTTCTATCATCCCCCTTGGATTTAAGCCATTACTCTAAGTTTGTGAACTAATATATACACTCTGGTATAAACTGAAATCACTTTACTCTAGAGTCGGGGATATAACAATACACATAAAACTAAACTTACCCTGTAAGGCGGTATCTCCATGTATAACAACAAATGCTAGTACATCCTTCTAAGATTCAACCCTTAGGTTTCTATAGCTCCAAAAGTCATCATATAACAGTTTAAACATTCACCAACTTAGATTCTTCTAACACTAAAAATGAATATCTCCAAACCTTTGATGGATCATACCAGTTCTATCATAGTCTACCAGCATCATGCTTGCAAACTTATATTTCTAAACCATAAGAATTAAGATTTTGCAAAAAAAATTGCTCAACATCATTAATCATAACTCCATAACTTAGCTATCAAGAATATCACATATTATCTAACTAGTCTTTCTCCGCCTTGCAACTCAGTACTACTAACCACACAACATGTAATGATCCTTGAAAATAATGCAGGCCCATAGTACGTTGGGCATACTTCTACATCATACTTACAACATCAGACTTGATTACAAATCAAATAAACTTAAGCACTTGTATACACTGTTCAAGCCTACTAGATCACTTTCACATAACTAATACCTACCACAACAATCATTATATCCACCTTGATCACCATCTACTATTCCAACTTAGTGTCTAGTTCTAGCTACGATGAACCACAACTTCACACAATTTCCTTACATGCCAAACATCTGAAAACATTAATCCGCCAAAACTTCATAACAGTAAGGATCAATCACAATTCTATGATCTATCTATTTAAAATCCATTAACACATCCTCCTTCTACACATTATTACTATCTACCCCTTTATATAACTAAACTTAGTTCATAGCTCTATAAGTCCCAACTAAACTTCCTTTTGCAACCTCAAGGGCATCTAAATTAACAACACTCATCCACCAAGTACCTTCATTAATAACCTATAATTTTCTTGCATGACAAACACCGTCAACAACTCTTTCCATACTTTAAGTAAACAACAATTCCCCTTAACTATTAACTCCTTCTCTACCTTACCTTCTACTAAACTAACACACAGGGACGTATCACTTTATTACTAACTCAATCTTATACAAAAAGTTTTGGCCATGCATATATTCAATAAATAGACCTTACCACTTTTATTACCATTACACCAGTAAATCTACAGTCCTAACCAACACAGGAACAACGAGATAAACAACAAGTTATAGTGAATCAAAATAGGCCCACATGGCTTCACTAGACTTTGATATTTTTTTAACATGAAAATGGGATGAATGACAAGGCAGCTATTCTACTGAATCGAAAAAGCCTAACACGGCTTCACTAAACTTTTGGTTTCAACAACAAAATGATAACAATATTACAAGAGATAGAAACTTAACACACAATATTCAATGATCTAAGAATACATATATTATCCTGTATATTTTAAAATCTGAGTCAAACACTTCTCCCCACAGACTACCATACAATCCACACATGCTACTAGCTACCACATTAGTCTTTCACTATAAAAGGGTAAATCATTCTCAAACATAAGTTATTCAACTAAATTATTTATTCACACAAAAGTCACCCTCACTCAGGCTTCTAATTTTGTGACTTCATATCACCAGTTTCTTGGTCTAATCTCACTACTTATAGATCATGACATCGATACTTTAACTTATACTACTACTCGGGTGGAAATACAATTCTAATATTCTGCTACACCTCATTTCCTCTTAAGTATGACATCTGCAACATAAATTTTGAAAAGGACTGAATACCATTAATACCGTAGGCTGAAAAGCACGATTTTATCAGAACCAAAATTCGCACTAGAATCAATCCACTCTGAAGCACTAACAGACTCTTCTCAAGTCCTTGAATAATTTTAAAAATCTTATATGACATCAATCAAAAAAGACCATACCATTTAAATTCTAAACTTCTGCACTTAATTCACTATAATAATAAGACATATCGGAGCCCATCAAATTAAGGAAATAATTGGGATGACTTTACTTTCATATGGGCAACACCATAGCACAAATTAGAGTATAAAAGAGGAACATTCTGACCCCATAACATGAACTAGAACATAAAGAAAGGGAAATATTCCTATATGCCTAGTATCCTCTTTCTTATAAGTGTGGCGTGCTACACACCCATAAATAAGACTTTACCCAATGCGATTTTGTAGACACCCTGGGACCATGAACCGTGCTTTGATACTAAGTTTTTCACAAACCGAACTAGGGCCTGGCTGTAATGGACATCTCAAACCATGAAGGCTCGGATGTCCTACTCTATCTGGCAGTCATGGACAACATTCATATAATAAAAAGAAATATAGAATTATGATCTAATACTGAAACATGGTCATACTCTAGATTAAGTTTAACAATAAGGAATGAAATCAAAAAATTACTAACAATATCTGGAACAGTCTGCGGAATCTCTACTACATGAATATCTGAAAACTATCTAAAAACTGGGATAAGGCCTCCAGTTGTCCAAAACTATAATAGATGACATGATCTGAAAGGACAGGCTTGTAGAATAAAGAAGGCTCATCACTACACAATCTGATCTATTGTCTGAATTATCTACTACTTATCTGGACCCCTAGAATGAGCCTCAAAACCTGAGAGGTAGGAGAGAGGAGTCAATACAGATGTACTGGTACGCAGAGCAAATCCAAAGTAATCATTTATATTCAACATATATGAGAGCAATTTAAAGCAATTCATAAACATATCATATAGTAAGAAATCACATGGGCATTTTAAAAGACTGTGAAAATATCTGAAATCTGTGACACTCTTTATCATACTTCTGCACTAGGTGGTCTACCCTACAATCTGTAATCCCATGGGCTATATGGGATCTATCATTAACTCGACAGCCAAGCCCCCAACCCAAGTATGTAGCAAAGGTTGGAGTCTCTAAATCTACTACTCCACACGACCATTGCCAGCGTATAATAATAATCTACCCATATTAGAAAATACGATTTCAGGCTAAGAGTTACTTGAACTCTTGCCTTCTTTAGGTAACCACCTAACCCTTTTTATGCCTATTTTTAGTTCTTTAAACATGTATGCTCTGAAAACATACTCTAAAATCCTTAAATCTATCATGGCATATACACATACATGGTATCGTCATACCATTGACTTACAAGTCACATTCTTTGAGCCATTTATAGGAATTTATATCTTTATTTTCAAATTATGAAATTCAGGACCACCATAACAATAATTCATTCAAGGAACTCATGCTTTAAAATTCATGTAAAACCATGCAAGCAATTCTCTTTATCAATAATTTAACAGACAATGGTGGTCATATCCCAAGTCTCTATCTCATGCAATTCTTCTCTTTAACACAAAACATAGTTATCTAAAGACTACATCTCAATAATTCTAAATCAATGTTTTAAATACTATGACATTAATAAAACATCTTTCAAATCACAGACATGTATTTCAACTCTTTTCCAATAAAACCAAAATCTTTAATTTATCATAAGAGAGGGAGTCCATAATTTATGCTCTCAAACAATCTTAAACCTTAAATTTTATACATATACATATACTTGTAAATCAACTTAAGGGGAAATGCCTAAGGGCCAAATCAAAAATGCATTTAAACATTCATAATACATAATAAAATCATGTATTTCAAAACCCCTTTCTAAAATCATCCTTGAAAATCTTTAAATCATGTTCTAGTGTTTCCAAGCCCAAACAGTTTTTAGGATAAACCCCACGTATCTTAAATTATAATATTTGAAAGATGGAACCTAGATCTTGATAGATGAAACTTAGATATTGATTTGTTTCTTGGAGATATTGAACTTAAGGCTTGATTTTCTTGAATTTTTTGTTCTTGGAGAAAACCCTAATTTGATCTTATTTTGAGAGTGAAGAGGAAGTTTTTGATGTTGTAAAACTAATAATGATTGATAAATAACACTTAAGGGGAGATTTAATTCGTGTAAAAGGTTTTTAGAGTGAGGAAAAGACCAAAACACCACTACAAAATCACTTCCCACTTGTTGAAATTCTTGGCTGACCAAGGCTGACAAGCCGTCAGATCTATGACAAGCCGTTAGATTTTTTTGTCACTTGGGAGCTTAAATTGATAGGTTTATTCCAAAGGCTGATGTCATATTCTGACAAGTCATCAGATTTGTAAAAAGCCATCAGAATTGTCGTCACTCAATTGCCAGGTTGATATGCTGGAGTAAAATAGGCATAACCCTTTGCTCCGATATCGTATTTGGGAAAAATTGGTGACGTTTGAAAGAGGACTCAAATTCCTTTAATTTGATATATAGTAGGCCACCCAGTTCATCACATCTAAGGAGTTATTGCCATTGAAGTTGACCTAAGTTTTGATGCTCACTAAAACTCAAACGATAGGAAAGCTTTCAACTAGTCCTTGAGTTAAGGGACCTCTATGATCTCGAATCATACTCAAATAAATTCACACACTACATAATTTATTAAAACACTATATTTACATTGAATTTATGGCTTTTGGAATATCTACACGAAGGAATGATGGTTTTTGTTCTAGCCCAAAATGCAAGGTATTACTATCATCTATATGACTTATGAGTAGGAAACGTTTAAATAAAGTACTCGATGAAATATGTCCAAGACTAATATGACATAAATGATTAGTATCTTTATGATGAGCCGTTGAACTATCCTGAAGTCTATCAAAAGTTGGTAATCAAACCCAGTTTTTCTTTTTTCTAGGTAATCTTTTGCTAATTGGAAACTACATATCCTTTCATTATTTACCAATTTCGTTCATTGGCACAGTCTATCACACACACAACTGTATATGATCACCCAAATAGTAAAGTGGCCTTTGAAAGCCAAGTATAGATTCCACATGGACTTGTTGATTAACTATTTACCAAATTAGACTAATTCTAATTATATAAACTGATAAAAAGTTCTTGAACTATAATGGAGAGAAATCCATGGTTAAGGCGCTATGAATAATCCTAATTAGCCATATAATCTCATTGGTTTAGTTAACTGTCTTTTTTGTTTATTTATGGGTTTAATAATATAATTTTGGTCTTCTATGACTCTAACCACCTAAACCACCCTGGGTTTTGGCCCTTGGAAATTTCCTGAGTCTTAGACATCATTATTCTTGTTACGACTCATCATAAAAGCCGTATGGTGAAGGTACGGGTTAGGAGACCCGACTCGTAGGATGTCCAGTATTTGGTGGTCAAGTTTCTATTATGGTTATGATTTAATGGTGATAAGTTGTATGTTTAGGGTACGAGTGGTATAGTGGAGCTGTATGTTGTCCAGTGTCTAACCCCTTTAATTCTTTCTTGGATACGACTTATGGGTACTACTCGTATGTTATAGACACGAGTGGGGCAAGGGGAATCATATGGTGGAAATTTTGTGGATGTCCAACCTTATGTTCAGTGTGAGGGTTCCATACCATACCTACCTGCAGAATATTTTTACAGTTTAAGTTAGGGGTATTCTAGACATTTTTTCTCTTAACTTCTTTTGACCCCATGACTTAAAACAGTTTTGGGACTTCATTAACCATTTATTTCTCAATCAAATACTCTCAAAATACTCTCAAATCTCGCTCAAGCTCTTGGTTTAAAAAAAGGCTAGGTTTTATTAAGGTGGTAAATTAAGGTTCTCAAGGGTGGTTTCTCTCCGTCTTCTTTGCTATCTAAGGCATATTAATTCTCTCTCATTGTTATTTCAAACTAAAAATATGTTTTACTTAATGTTTTTCATGGCATAATTATGGGTTTGTGTTGGTTTTGAAAAATATGTTGGGGGGTTTTGGTTACTAATGGTTGGATAATGCTTTCCCATGTTCTATTTATGGTTTTTAATGTTACAACATTAGTTTGGACATGTGGTTGCATGGAAATGATTAATTGGTTCTTAATTTGGTTTTGGAAACATTATTCCCTCAGCATGTTTGACAAAATGCCAATGAGAATGATTTTGTCACATAGTTTGACTTTGATTGAAAACCTTGCATTGCATAATTTGGTAATAGAACCAAAATTGGCTTGGTTTATTTAAAATGGTTTATAAAGTCCTTGGTATCCATGGCTTTGGTTTTTAAAACCTTGTGAGGTACATAAGAATCCCCTAAGTGATTTTTATAATAGAGTTTATGGGGTACATGGGAATCTTCTAAGTATTGGCTAGTGACATTGCTTGCAAGCTATAATCGTTATGACGATATCACTTCATAATTCCTCAATAATTAACTCTTGGAATTGGTGGTTTGGATATGTGCTATAAATTTTAATTGGGCAATAATAGCGAGGTGTGATAGCTGACTATGAAGGTGTAAGTTCAAAGGATGAACATTGGAAACTCATGTTTTTTGACATAAGGGTTGGTCATGGTAACCATATAATTGTGGGGTAAACGGGAATCCCCTAAGTTATACTTATATTTATGTCTCATGGAGGTCGAAGGGTATACTATAATTATCGACCCCTATGATATCTATGGTTTTGTGGCTACACGCACTAGGGCCCGTTCAGGTGGTAACACTGGACCCGTATAGCCCATGGGTAGGTTTAGGATGGTTAAGCTACACAAACCCAGGTTAATACTTTAAATACATGCTAAACCTTGTTCCCTTTCCTGGCATGTTATATAAGTATACATATATGCGATTGCATATGGTTATTTACTTAGTTTTAAATATTGGAATTATTTTATCCTTATTCCTGAGTACATGCTAGTGTTCACCCGCTAACTCATCTTTGGGCATTGTATCCCCACACAATGCAGGAACCCGCCATACTACTCCTCTTGCTCAGTGATTGGATTTGGGGACAATTTTGTGACAGACTGAAGTAGTGAGCTTTCAAACTCTGGAAGGCTCTATTTCATGCCATGGACTTCTTTCCATACCTTTGTTTATTTCTTGGACTTTGGTTTTGCCTATGGTTGGGGGAATGTCCCAACTAAATGTTTTTTTTATGAGGCTTTGTGTGACTACTATGGGCATACGCAGTGTCAGTAATGGTGTCAACCTTTGCATTGGTATTAGTATTGGGGTTGACATCGGTTGGATGTTTGGTTAGACTTTTGGATGGTTATAGTATGAACTTTATTAAATATATTTTCACTTATAATTTTTTTATCTTGTTATATTTTCAAAATTCATTCGACATAGGTTGCAGGGCATTTATGGTTAGTTATTGGGGGTGGTCTTTGGTCCCGATTGGACTTGAGGCACCCAACACAACTAGGCCCTGGTTTAGGTTGTGTCACCATCTATCTAACTTAGCTCCACAACTAAATTGTTGTTAGAGGATTTGAGAACTAACTTAAATGTATTTATATTTCATCTCGTATATGAACCAAGTGGATCTAACTTAGCCCCACAACTAAATCATTGAGAGGGGATATGAGAAATAAGTTACACATATTTATATTTCATCCCATATATTAACCAAGTGGGGTGAAATAGTTATATTCCTATACTAACCGTAAATCTTATCTTTAATACCTCTCCATTTAAGATCCCACTCCATATACCCCACGTTCTAATCTATTATTCCTTCTTCTGGGATCATAAAAGTATAAGTTTATTCTAAGGGTCAAAAATTCATAGAATAGTAAATACAAGGATATATGAACAACTAATAATGATAATAACCATAAGCTAACTCAATTATAAACTTAAGTAATCATATTCTTGGCCTCAACCCTAGATTAGGGTTCTTAGCCACTCATGGATTTACAATGAATCGAAATTAAGGAATTCATGTATAAAGACCAAACATAAACTAAAGAAAAGATTTAGAACCCTAAAAATTTTCCTCAAGTGTATTTCCATCCCCAAAAGTTGTCCAAGGTTTGTACAATAAGATAGGAGTGTCCTATTTATAGTAGGAACCAAGTGCATGTTTTGAAACCATGGGTGTGCCATGCTTTTGCATTGGCCCGATAGGGCCATAGCACACACTTATCATAGATGCACACTGGAATTTGACATTTTTTTTGTTTCCAAGGGCGTGGCATGCCCTAGTGTTCAGAATTATAGATTTTATCCATGTAAGCTCCATCTATTTGGCTTTGAGTTTCTCACTTCGTTGCTGCTTTTAAATCATTGTAAGACCTTGTTTTGATCTTATATATCAACCTTAAAATCTCACATGGAATCCTATAACATATAACACCACGAATTAGTGCTAAAACATAGTATAATCCATCAAGATAAACTAGAAAAACACATAGCTCAAACTAGTAACACTAGTTTTCTCGTCTAAACTCTAAGTGATCATTTTCATTCGAAACTTGTTTTAAATGCACCTTAAATATAATAAATAATTAATTTAACACTTAGATACTCAATTATATGAATATCAACTCATTACGCACACATGAAATCCTCAAAACTAAGCTAAATATGTAGAGATTCTGACACCTAGGTGCATAAATCCACCTACGATCATCACCCTATACTTAAAGCCTTATTTGTCGTCAAAAAACTCTTTACATTAAGAACCATATAAGGAGGACTCAAACTTACTACTACAAATAAGAAACTCACGTTAGCACCACAATGATTACATAAATAGCAAGTTCTACACTAAGCATGTCATATACATTGGAAAACACATAAACACTACATTGAAACATCCTAACCTCAAGAATTGACTCCACCAAGTTGGTAAACTCATGCATATTAATCAACCACAAAATTCATACAACTCACCTAACTATCATCAAATATGCACCCTCACAATAAAAGAGTTAGCCATAGTAACTCAGAGAGATGTAATATATTACAAGACTGGGTATAAGAAGCAAATTTCGCCCACTCTCACAAAGAAATCAGAATTTATTTGTCATATATGATGAACCATAGGATTGACCTTAGTATAGTTCTCTATTAGAATGTTAAGGCTCAAGATCAAATAGGACTTTAAGAGTTGTAAAGTAGGCTAAGGGATGAGTAGGAACTATTCTATTTAGTAATAGTGACTATCTTCCCTAAGCGCTTTAATATATCACAATATACATGGAACTCTTTTCTAAACAACCAAACTACCACCACCTCTACCTTCACATATTTATTTTATTTTGTCCCCCTCCCTTTAAGCTAGTTCACATATATTCAGGAGGGAGTACTTTTATCAACACATGCTTCAATTTTGGTCAATTTCTCTCTTTTTCATTACATCACTCCTAACTACAACACATAAAATTTATAAACACCAATACATAATACTTTAGGGCTTTATTTTCACCTATCTCCTTCTTAACTTTCACACTTCTTAACCATATTAATTTATCAACTAAGCTCTTAAGAGCTTTGGATAAAGTAACAGTCAATCAAAGAAGAAAAATAGGCTACATATGAGGCTATCACCAAATACAGTATAAAGGCTCAATGGGGCTAGCTAATATTATGTAAAAGGGTAGATAAAAAAAAGGGTACAAAATATGAATATCAAATAAATGCTTATATCATCTCCTAAACCCTACATTTTTTATTTTGTTTTGTACACACAACAGTCAAGTTCTAGACATCAATATGCATCAAGGATATAATAAAGGACCTAAATCACACATGAAATATGCTCAAATCAAGTAGGATAATTATAGAATCTAAACCAAGCAATAACTGTAATACCCCGGGAAATTTTTTATTGAAATTTTATGCGTAAACGTGTTGGGTTCTATCTTCTAGAATGAATTATAATTTTTTCATGTGGAATGTCTTATATTATGACCCACCATTGCATAGAGTATGGAATAATATTTCCAACGATATGTGGATCATCCAAAATGGACACCCGAGCGACGATTTATGAACATTCCGATCGAACCGTGAATAGTAGTGAATAGTAAAACATGCAGAAAAAAGTACTGAGGCCTGGCGTATTTTTACTCTAAATTTAAATGATCATAAATCCTTGTACATAATGATCTGGATGATCTACTATATATCAATGGAAATCTCTACGAGTCCTCTTTCCAATGAAATTGGTTTCATCCAATTTGTCTATCGGAGCAAAAAGTTATGGTCGATCTACTTCAGCCTATCAAAAGTGAATTTTTGGGTCAACTTCAAATAATCATAACAACTCATACATAATTATCTAAGTGAGATACTATATATCAATGGAAAGATATGAGAGTCCTCTTTCTAATAAAATTGGTTTCATCCAATTTGGATATTAGAGTAAAATGTTATGGTTGATCTACTTCAGAGTATCAAACAGTCCAACAAAGGATAGATTCAAGAATTTTTTATTTTTAGGGGCGTTTTGGTCATTCCCCCTCACCCAAAATCCGTCCAAACACTATATTAAAGCCTATTAGAAGCATTATATGTTATATTTCATCAAATTCCCTCAAAAAGAAAACCCTAAGCTCCTACATCCAACTTCAAGAACCTCCAAAGTTCACCATTAATTCTGCAAATTTATTCAAGATTCCAAGTTCCTAGTTCAAGAACTCCAAGAACCATCATTCAAAGGAACGATTAACATCTCAAAAATGAGTATCGATCTAAATTTCATCATTCAAGGTATGTGAGATTTTTCAACAAGAACTCTCTTTCATTCTTGTGCACAAAAGAATTTTCTTTACAAAGGTATAATTTTTATTTGATTTTTTACGAATTTGAAGCATGAACCCATATCTTATGATGATTATTATGAAATCTTAATGTTTATAATTTTGAAAGATGAATTTACATGTGTGGAGATATAAAGCATGAATCTTGAACGATATTTATCATGATTTTGATATTTGGGTCGTGAATCCCTATTGGAAAATATATTTTTTTTGAGAAAGTGTATGTTATAAGCACGTTGATGTTGAATATTTAAGTTATTTTGAATGATTTTACCTTTTGGTCTTAATGCAATTGTTTTGAACTCGAGTGTGAAAGAAATCCACAACGTGGTTGATTTTGATAGATGGGAAGCATGATGGATCCCGATGTATATTTATATATTACTGAAATTGTTTTGTTGTAGATTGTCTTTAAAATGATCTGAGTTAAGTCTGAGAGAAATCTTTAGCACTGAGTAGGAGGTATAAAGCGACCTTACTTCCATAGAACTACGTACCCCTGTAGGAGTAAGCATGAGGCTGATTTATATAGTGATCACTAGCTTGTGCGGATTTGATATCGATAGTCCTACTCCAATGGCAAGGATAGGACGACTCTCCCCAACGTGATTTGTACGTTGGACTCCATGTAGCTCACATGGTTTATGTCCGTTATAGGATCTCCCAGTGTGTGTGTGTTTCCTTGTGTCTATGGTGAATGGTCAAGTTATTTGAAAGTTGAATTATCAAAGTTATTCTTTTGAAAGATTTAAATGATATTTACATTATGAGAATTGATATTCTTGATGAACTAAAAGTGATTGACAAATTATATGATGACTCACATGAGTTATGGTACTTATTTCATTCTCTCATGATTATGATGATTTTCTTTGGGCTATGTGAGTCTTTCATACATCCTGTAT
This sequence comes from Capsicum annuum, assembly GCF_002878395.1. Lineage (NCBI taxonomy): Eukaryota > Viridiplantae > Streptophyta > Magnoliopsida > Solanales > Solanaceae > Capsicum > Capsicum annuum. The sequence goes on along the minus strand of NC_061120.1, from coordinate 73,441,497 downwards.
ATTTCTTATAAATGTTTACGATGATGATGTTTATAAGACTGCATACACCCCCATATACTCGATTTCTTTCCATGGTACTGACCCATATCTTCGGATATGGGCTGCATTTTCTCAGAATATAGGTTCAGGTGCTTAGTTCTAGGTACGACAGTGATTCTTCGAGTACACTGTTCTACATCCTCTATTATGGTGAGTCGTCATGTTTCGAGGACGTGATGTCTGATGTTGGTTTCACGGAATTATTTACATTTGATAACTGAGTATGAGTCAGTTGGGGCATGTCTCAATGGCTCGCTGGTTTTATTGATTTTCTTAGAGGCTTGTCAGACTAGTATAGATGTTGGGAGTTGACTAATAAGTCGTATTTTATTATCTTTCTGAAATTCTTTTATTCTTGGATGATGATTACTCTATTGATATTTGAGGGTTATTTATGGAAACCCCGTTGATTTGTGTTAAACTGAATGAAAATGGCTCAAAGGGTTAGCTTGGGGCTACTCATAGCCTCAAGCACCGTGTGACGCTCTGGGACCCGTTTTCTAGGGCGTTACAATAACATAAATTCACAATTAATCAAACATTGCATAAAAATTATAAGCATGAAACAAGGTGTCTCATATGAATTCATTCAACACATTCAATATGTTTTTACATTTAAAAACACTTGCATTATGTAATCATACATAGAACATATCATGAACATCTCACTTATTCCTCATACAAAAAAATTAAAATTTACTCCTAAAATGAAAAAGGAATACTGGGTTCAAAGGGTGCCCCTCGAAAAAGAATAAAAAAAATCAAAGGGTAGGTGAAGTGTGCCCTTACTAGACTGACATGACAACAACTGAAAATAAACAAAGAGAAAATATTTTTGTAATTTTTTTCAAATTTAGTAAAAGACTAAAACAATTGAAATAAAAATCCTTTAGCAGCACTTTACCCTAAACCATAGGAAGATTCCCCACCCTACATTTAATAAAACACTTCATTCCCAAAGTATATCTCAAAATCAAGGATTGAAATACTTCTTGAGGTCTTTAGGCCTAGTTTGTAGCATCTTTAGTCATCAATAGGGTTCGATGGACCCCACACCCAGTCTTTGCCTTGCTCCGTAGCTCAGATTTTTGGTACTCAGACTTTCCTTCAACTTGTGAATCAACAAAAACAAAAAGAACAAGTGAAACTACAATAAAAATTTAAAACAAAAATAAAAACTACTTACTACATACTGGGTTTTCTCCTAACATGAGCCTAATTTAACATTGTGGCATGACCCATCAATATTTTCCTATACCTTGAGGATATGAATTTCACCCCCAATATTACATCCACTTTTTGATTTTCCCATATGGTGGTGGTATAAATATGAAGGAACCAATTAATGGATGGTAATGTTAAACTGCTTGGCTCTAAAATGAGGCATATTTTTCTATTGCTTGTTTGGTGCAAATTTAAGAATATAGGATTTTTATTCCTCATCATCACACTCTTTCACTATTTTAGATGACTCCAAATACATGTAATCATCTAAACATATTGTATAATGGTGATTTAAATAAGACCCAACAAATCCAACTTTCAAATTTACACAATCTACAACATGCTCACTCTTATTCACTTTTTCAATGTCAGTTTCAAGAAAAAGATGATAGTGGAATGACTGAAATTCTTTTTTCTGCTCCATGAGTTGGCTAGTTTCAACTATCATTGTTGAATGTGCAAACCACTCTCTTCCTAAATTTTTGGACAAATACTCTCCCGATGGGGTCCTCTGCAAAAACAACAAGAATCATTATCATTCGACCACCATCTATCCTAGGCAGACATATCAAGAAGAGTGGTAGAAAAATAAAAGAAAATTTTTGTGCAAAAATATTTATGTATAACTTAAACAAATAACTAGAAAAACTATAATCTAGATGAACACTTAAAACTAAAGTCCCTGATAATGGTGCCAAAAATTTTGTGCGTCCTAGAGAACACTCGAGTGTACGTGGTCACCCAAATAGTAAAGTAGACTTTGAAAGCCAAGTATCAATCCCACAAGGACTTTTTGATTAACTATTCACCAAATTAGACTAATTCTAATTAAATAACCCGATAATATAAAGTTCATAAATTATAATGGGAAGAAATCTAGAGTTAAGGCTCTACGAAAAATCCTACTTAGCCATACAATATCCGTAGTTCAGTTACATATCTTAGTTGTTGATTCACGGAGTTGATAACATGATTATGGTCTTTCGAGCATCTAACTATCTATCTAACTTAGCACCACAACTACATCCTTGAGCGAGGATGTGAGAACTAAGTTAAATGCCTTTATATTTTGTCTCGTTTATGAACCAAGTAGGTTGAATTAGGTACATTCCTATCCTAAGTATAAATATTAACTTCAATCCCTTTCCATTTTAGATCTCACTCCATGTACCCCATATTCTAATGTATTGTTCCTCTTTCCGGACACACAATAGAAGTATAAGTTTATCCTAAAGGTTGTGAATCCATAGAATAGTAACTACAAGAATAAATGAACAATAAGTAACAATAATAACCATAAACCAACTCAATTATAAACTTAAGTAATCATATTCTTGGCCTCAACCCTAGATGAGAGTGTTTAGCCACTTATAGATTTACAACGAATCACAATTAAGGAATTCATGTATAAAAATAAAAAATAAACTAAAGAAATGATTCAGAACCCTAAAATAAGTCTTCTCAAGTATATTTCCATCCCCAAAAGTTGTCCACGGTCTGTACAATATGAGTGTCCTACTTATAGTAGAAACCAAATGCCCATTTTGGAACCATAGGCGTGCCATGCTCTTACATTGGTGCGATAGGGGCATGACATACCCTTATTATAAATTCACACTAAAATTTGACATTTTGCTGTGTATCATAGGGTATGGAACACCCTTATCTCAAAGGATAGAGGGAGTGGAACAACTTAGTGCTCAAAATTTCCAAATTTTATTCATGTAAGATCCATCTACGTGGCTCTGAGTTCCAAACTTTATGGGTGACTTTACATTATCATCGTACCTTATTTTACTCCCTAATATCAACGTTAACATCTCACATGGACTCCTATAACATCAAACACCATGAATTAGTGCTTAAACCACAATAGATTCCATCAAGATAAACTAGAACAACACATAACTCAAGCTAGTACCACTAGTTTTCTCAGTTAAAATTGAGTGATCATTTTTATTCCAAATTTGTTTTGAACACACCTTAAATGTTATATTAGGAACATTAATAATTAGATGCTCAATTAGATGAATATCAACTCATTACACATGCAAGAAGTCCCCAAAACTAGGCTAAATATGTAGAGATTTTGACACTTAGGTGCATAAATTCACCTAAGATCAGTTACCTTCTTATTGTAGAAATACTAAAACCATAGGATTTAGGAATTTTCTGGTGCTTTGCATGATTGTTTCTTTCCTCAGAATTTGAGGGAGGCTAAAGCTAAAGAGTTTATGAACTTGAGGTAAGGAAGGATGGTTGTGAAAGAGTATGCCTTGAAGTTCCATCAGTTGTCTCATTACACTCCAGAGTTGGCATCTAGCATGAGGTCTAGGATGAACAAGTTTATTTTAAATTTGTCTCGAGACTTGGTACTAGAAGTGTCAGATGGTGATGCTATATAATGAAATGGATATCTCTAGACTGGTGGTGTATATGTAGCAAGTTGAGGATAAGAAAAAGAAGTAGGCAAAAATAGGGAAAAGACAGAGTAAGAAGTTCAGATATTCAGAGCAGGGTGGAGGCTAGCAAAATAGTGGTAGAGATGGTAGGTTATGGGGAAAGAAGAAGGCTTAGGAAAATTTTGGTTCCTATTCTACTGCTAGTGCTCCATATCCTAAGTTGTCTAGTAATTATTGATTTTAGGCTGATAGTCAGTTTAAGGAATGAGGTGACCAAATCAGGCCAGTAGAGCTCAGTCAGCTTCATTATATCCTCTATGTAGATTTTGTGGGCAGTTGCACCATGGTTTTTGTGAAAAGTGAAGGAATAAATATTTTAAATAGGGACATTTTGGTATATTCAAAGGAACTTTTGGTCAACTAATGTTTCCACTAGAGCTAATAAGGTTTTGATTTCTACTTCTTCAGCTTCTGCACTAAAGGGTGCTACTTCAAGTACCAAAATTGGTCAGAGCCGTCTCTATTCTCTTACCACCTTCTAGGAATCTAAGGCATCTCCTGATGTTGTCACTGGTACATTACATCTTTTCTCTCATTATGTGACCCCTTCTGTGGCTGTTTATTTTGGTTTTAGTCTTGAGTGTATTTCCAATCCCTTCTCTATGTCTAATCTAGTGGGTGATTTTATTATGTCTAGAGGGGTTTATAGAGGTTGTATAGTATCTATCTATGGTCGGGAGACCTTGGTGGACCTAATAAAGTTTAATATGTTAGATTTTGATATGATTTTAAGGATGGATTGGCCTCACTTGCAGTATGCTTCTCTAGATTTTTAGACTTGGAGTATCCATTTCCAATTCCTAAATGAATGAATATTTGAGTAGGAAGGGAGTCCCTGGTACCTAAGGGGAGGTTTATTTTGTTATCTTAGAGCTTAAAAGTTGATTTCCAAGGGGTGTCTATACTATCTAGTTTTGTTAAAGATTCTAGTTTTGAGGTTCTCTCTTTATAATCTGTCCCTATGGTTAGTGAGTTTCTTGAAGTATTTTTTGATGATCTTCCTAGTATTCCTCCCAATAGAGAAATGGACTTTTGGATTAATCTCCTATCGGATACCCTTTCTATCTTTATCCCTCTATACAGAATGGCTTTGGTTGAGTTAAAATAACTTAAGAAACAGCTAAAGGATCTTCTTGATAAGGGTTTCATCCATCCTAGTATTTCTCCATGGGGTGAACCTGTTCTCTTTGTATGTAAGATAGATGGCTCCCTTCAGATTTTTATAGATTATCACAAACTAAATAAGGTGACGGTGAAGAATAGGTATCATTTTCCTAAGATAGATAATCTCTTTGGCCAGTGTTAGGGTGCTAGATGTTTTTCTAAGATTGATTTTTGATTGGGTTATCATTAGTTGAAGATTAAGGAGGTGGATATCCCTAAGACAACCTTCCGAACTCGATATAGGCACTATAAGTTTTTGGTGATGTCATTTGGGTTGACTAATGCTCCGACTGCATTTATGTACTTGATAAATCAGGTATTTAGACATTTTAAAGATTTTTTTTATGATTGTGTTTATTGATGACATCTTTGAATATTCTAACAGTGAGGAGGACTATACTAATGACCGCGTATAGTGTTGCAAACTCTTAAGGATCAATGTTTATTTTGCTAAGTTTTTAATGTGTGAATTTTCGTTGAATGTTGTAACCTTCCTCGGTCACATTATTTCTAGTGAGGGGATCATAGTGGATCTACAGAAAGTTAAGGTGGTTAAGAATTAGCCTAGACCCACGTCGCCAATCAACATTCTAAGCTTTTTGGGTTTAACCGGGTATTATAGGAGGCTTTTGGAGAGTTTCTCTTTGATTGCTTCTCCATTGACTAAGTTGACCTAGAAAAAGGTGAAGTTTCTATGGTTCGATGCTTGTGAGGGTAGTTTTGAGAAGTTTAAAGACAAATTAACTTCTGTGCTAGTTTTTACCCTACCCGATGGTACTGATGGTTTTATTGTGTACTGTGATGCATCCCATGTGGGACTGGATTGTGTGTTGATGTAGCATGGTAAGGTAGTGGATTATGCTTCTAGGCAGCTGAAAGTTCATGAAAGAAATTATCTGACTCATGATTCAGAGTTGGCCACTGTTGTGTTTGCTTTGAAGATTTGGTGCCATTATTTGTGTGGGGTCTATATGGATATCTTCTCGAATCATACAAGCTTGAAGTTCGTGTTCACCCAAAAAGAGTTGAATCTCAGAAAGAGGAGATGACTTGAATTACTAATGGACTATGACATGAGTATCCACTACTATTTAGGTAAGGCTAATGTTATTGCTGATGCTCTTAGCAAGTTGTCCATGGGTATCTTATCTCAAGTGGATGAGAAGAAGTGAGGATTGGTGAAGGATATTCACTGATTAAAAAATCATGGAGTCCATCTTTTGTATTTTGAGAATGGGGTATGATTAAACAAGAGGTGGTAAAGTTATCTCTTGGTATAGAGATAAAGGAGAAAAAAGTTTTGGATCCTATCTTGATGTAGATTAAGGATTAGGAGGGTTGGTACAAGGTCATGGCATTTGATATTGGTGGAGATGGTGTCTTGAGGTCCCAAGGTAGATCGTGCATTCCTGTTGTCGATGGGCTATGAGAATGAGTTTTGACCGAGGCGCATGAGTCGAGGTAAATAGTTCACCCTAGTTTGACAAATATGTACCATAACTTGAAGGAGATCTATTAATGGAACAACATGAAGAGAGATATGGCTATCTTCGCGGCTAATTATATGGTGTGTCAGCAAGTAAAGGTTGTGCACTTGAGGCCTAGCAACATATCTCAAGAGGTTGAGTTTCCTATATGGAAGTGGGAGGTGATCAATATGTTTTTTTATTGCTGGTTTTCTGTGGTCTCGCCAATAGTTTGATTTGATTTAGGTCATTGTAGATAAGATGACTAAGTCTGCTCACTTCTTACCTATGAGGACTACTAACACTAGAGAGGATTATGCTACTTGTTTATTCAGGAGATAGTTAAATTACATGGTTCTCTAGCTTATATTATTTTTGATCGAGGTACACAGTTCTCTTCTCAATTTTAGGGCTCATTTCAGCAGGGCTTGGGCATACGAGTGAACCTTAGCACCTCTTTCTACCATTAAATGGATGGACAGGCAAAAGAACTATTAAGACTTTAAAATATATGATAAGGGCCTACGTGATTGATTTTGGTGGTACCTGGGCGGATCATTTTTCTCTTATCAAGTTTTCTTATAACAATAGTTATTACTTGAGTATTGGGATGGCTCCTTTTGAGGCTCTTTTTGGTAGAAGATGTAGATCTCCTATCGGGTGGTTTGAGGTTGGTAAGACTAGGTTTTTTGGTCTGGACTTGGTTCACCAAGCCATGGAGAAGGTTAAGGTGATTCAGTATAGACTTAAGATTGCTTAGAGTCATAAGAAATCCTATGCGAATATGACGCAAAGAGTGTTGGAATTTGAGGTTGGTGATTAGGTAATTTTGAAAGTATTTCCCATGAAGAGAGTGATGAGATTTGGAAAGAAGGGAAAACTTAGCCCTTATTATGTGGGTCCATACTTGATCTTAAAGAGAGTAGGGAAAATTTCTTATGAGTTATATTTTCCTTCGAGTTTGGGTTCTGTTCACCTGATTTTCCATGTTTTGATGTTAAAAAAGTGCATGGGTGATCTTTTCTTAGTTGTGCCTATTGAGAGTGTTAGTATATTGGGTTCCTTGTTTTATAAGGAAGTCTCGGTGGAGTTCTTAGATAGACAAGTCTGTCACTTAAGGACAAAAGATGGAGCTTTGGTAAAGATCCTTTGGAGGAATCAAAAGATAGAAGAAGCTACTTGGGAAGCTGAAGAGGACATAAAGTCCAAGTATTCGTTCATGTTCCTCGAATTAGACAATTATGCTTAAGTTATGTGTTTTCCCTATCATCTTTGTTTTTTGACTTTGTTAAAGGACATTGTGGTTGCCTTCTGTCTTATAATCGTGCTAATGGATGGCTTGACTCATCATTCGGGGATAAATGATCCTAGGGGGGGGAGAATATAAAACACTAGAATTTTGGCCTTTGAAAATTTCTTGGCATTGAGCTTACTGCCTAGATTACGACTTGCCTTACAAGTCGTAAGGTGTCATTATGGTTTGTATGACCGTAATCGTTGGGTGAAAAGTGTGTTACTCAAAGTTTCTGACCTGAGTAAGATTAAGATATAATGAGTCATCGTAATACATTATAAGTCATAAGGTGGGACTCATAGTCTCACTAGTGTAGTACCCAAAGGTGTCTGTTCTGACTAAGAATGGACCCTACTATTCATAAGGTTTGACTCTGAGTTGTAGGGTGTGACTCGTAGCATCAATAGTGAAGAGTTCCCCTAGTCACTACCCAGACTATGAGTTAAGGAAATGACTCGTAGCTAGTCGTCACGAGTTGTAAGGTAACCCATAATGATTGGGCAGCAAATCTTTAGAGTTTCATTAAGGGTACTTTGAATATTTGCCCTCTTCCCCAATCATGATCCATGACTGAAAACCCTTTTTTGGGTCTTGTTATCACATCAAAACAAATCGTAATATGCTTCTCAATCTCTCTCAAATCCCTAAGTTAGGAACAACTAGGGTATCTCAAGGTTGATCAAATAGAGCTTCCAAGGGTGATTTTTATATGAAATTTTGATACTTTTAGGCATGCACCTCTTCACTTAAACTTGTTTTACTTAAAAAATATGTTTAAATGATTGTTCATATGGATTTGAATATAGGTTTTGATATGGTTCAGGGTTTTGGAATGAATGTTACATGAATTGAATTTTCATGATTTTATATGTATTGTTTATACTTTATTAATGATTTTAAAACTAATTGGGTGTATGGGTATAAGAATTGGAAAGGGGGTCGAGGAACTCCCCAAAATTAATGATTTTGGTTTGGAATTTAGTTTCATAATTTGTGTTCCCTCAAACTACTTGCATAATTTAATTTGAAATATTGTTAATTACATGATTTGGCTTATTTCCCAAAACTATTGTATTGTATAAATGGTTAAACGGATGAAAAGGGTTTTACAGGCCTTGTTGACCATGTTGTCAGTTTTAAACTTGATTTACTGAACAAAGGGGGTCGTGGCATTCTTTCATATAATTTAATGAACAAAGGGGTTTGAGGCACTCCCCCAACATGATGAAATTGGATTGGCATAGTCATAAGTTTAAAAGTAAAAATTGGTATGACGATACCAAAGGTATATGTATTGATAGACGATCCTTGGTTTAGGAACGAAAATGTGTAAACGTTTTAATTATGTAAGAGCCCGCAAAAATCCTAAGCTTAACTCAATCCTTTAGACCTTGAAAAGAGGTTCGAAACTTAGAAATTTCAGTTAAGTGTTTACACTAAGAATTATTTTAGCCTTCATAAGTTGGTAGTCCTATTTTTACAATCCTTATGACCTTATAATATTGAGTTTTAGGTTGATTTATGGTTAGGAATGTCAGTAGGTCACTTCGGATGAGTTTCAGAATTTTTGCACCTCATTTGAACCATGTTTGGATGACTAGAATAGGGGTTCGATGCGATCTCAACGCGTCGCAATGCTTATCATATCGAAATATAATTTTCCCCAATTTTCAGAGCAATTCCAATAAACCAATGTGAACTCGACACAGTGCATTGGTCATCGTGTTGATGGCATCGACGCGGAGCGTCGGTATGTGCGTCACTGGACACATTTTTAGTTATTAAAAGCCCGCATCTAGAGGGGTATTTGGGTTACTATCCCACCCGTTTTCATCCCCAAAAAATAAAATCAAACAACCGTAGAGGCTAAATTGCTCACTTTCTTTCAAATTCTCTCAAATTTACACAAGAACAAACCCTAGGGCTTTTAATTTCAAGAGCAAATCTTTAAGAACAAACCATTAGTCTTCACGAATTCAAGCATCAAGGTATGTGAAGTGTTCATCCAAGGGTTTCCTTCCACCCTTGGAATTCAAGAAACTCTTTTAAACTACAAGATAATTAATTTCATGAATTCCATGTGGGATTTGAGTGTATTCACGATTATGATGTTAATGGTATTCTAATCCATGGTTTATTTCAAGGTTCATGTGAAATTATTTATCATGTGTGTAGTATTATGTGAATTTATGTTAAAATCCCTTGATTTTTGAATTGGGACTTGAAATTATAATGCATGCATGTTGTTTAGTATCCTATGAATAGATTATGTTCCCCAAGTGCCTGATAAATTGCTCATGTGAATTAAATGTGAAAATCATGACATGCTAGCATATGTACAAGCTTATATCTTACAAGTGTTTGATAAAATGCCTCTATGAACGAGTTGTGAGCAAGTGAACATTGTTATTCTTTTCAAGTTTATGCAATGCTTTACTTTTTATGCTATCGAGTCCTGGTGGTATTCAATACCCGAAAATCTAGCTACTTACCTAGAATTACATTAGTTACAAAACAATCTCAATAGCGTCACAAATAGTATTACTCCGTAATCAGTCACAGTCTCAGTTGAGTATTCAGTTTAGAACTCGGTAGTATTCCATCAGTCAGTGGGACCCATGTAATGCCCCAAGTTAGTACCGTGAATGCTACACGGTGCTCATAATCTTGAAGGACCACAAGCTAACCCATGAATGGTACCTGCTGCAATAACTGATAATAATACTGCAAATATATGGAAATTACGTGGAAATATGCCATATGGTTCAATACTATAGTAAAACTGAATACGGTAAAATAAATACCAAATCTGATACATCTGTCTGAAAATAATCTAGTCTGAAAAAGCGTTTAAACTATCTAAAATGTGGAGTTGGTGGGACAAGTTCCCAACTAACTCCAAACTACTGAATAATCATCATATCCTCAAACTAAGAGGACTCACCACTAACTCTGTCAGCTGAATATCTGAACTGCTAAGTATGATCAGGAGCCCATGCATCTGAACCTATGATATAAAACATCATCGTGCAAAAAAAAGTTATGTCAGTACTTTGAATGTACTGGTATATAAAGCGAGGTAAGCTAAAATGCATGGGTTCATATGCATGAACAACACTGACTGAATGACATGGATATAAGTAAATAAGAGTACATGCGTGAATACATAAACTATAAATGAGAACGTGATAACACTGGATACTAAGTTCTAAATTACTGATTTACTGATATCTGAGTTTATTGATACTGTGTAGCTAATAATTGAGTGACTGTATTTGACAGTCTTGATCCTGTGGAACTATACTGAGTTTTGTACTGAACTGAGTGACTGTATCAAACAGTCCTAAATCTGTAGAACTGAACTGAGTTCTATTCTGAGACTACAACTGAAACTAAGACTGTGGGAGGTAATCATCTAATTGACTGTAACACCCTGATTTTCTAAAACGGAATGCTACATTGTGCTTATGACCCCAGAGGACCACAAGCTAACCCATGACTGATATCTGTACCTGTATACTACATAATATCACATGAAAGTGTGGAAACATGTACTAAATGACCATAAGTTTCAAATCTAAATAAAACATCTGATAAGAATAATGTTTAAAAATGGTATAACAATACCAAAATAAGTCTAAAATAACTGTCTGACATGTTATAGTTTGGAAAGCCTCTAAACTGTTTGAATAAGGAGTTGATGGGACATGTCCCCAACTAACTCCAACTACTAAAATAAACTAAAAACTGAAATAGTAATGAAATCATCATGTCCTCGAGGGATGAGAACTCACTTCTAACTCTGACTGCTGAGACTGAAATCTACTGCTGATCTGGAGCTCATGCCTCTGAACCTATGGTGTAACGTAAGAGAAAGAACCATAGTGTAAATGCATCAGTACGACTGAATATACTGAGTATATGAGTGGGGTAGTCTAAATACAAAGGGCTATATGCATGAACAATGCTGACTGATATGAATGTGATAATACATACATGCATAAGAAACTATAACTAAAATCGTGGTGATACTGACTACTGAGTTTGAATACTGTCAACATGAGTTTACTGATACTGAGATACTGGATATGTGAATGACTATTTCTGATAGTTTGAATTATAAAGAAATAGTCTGATTGACTATGTCTAACAATCCTAAAACTGAATACTGATAACATAAGCTATGACGACTGATATAACTGTGATGATTGGCGTAATTGATGTAATTGATACTGAGTGCCTATATATGATCATCTAAGTTTTGATGGAACTATCTAAGTTCCATTTTGTATGGAGTAACTAAATCTGAGATCAATCCTATCTAACGGGTGATCTTTTAGTATACTGATTATAAAGATGATTTGACTTAGTATGAGATAAGTCCTATTTAGTGGGTGATTTTTGAATTGGATGATTCTGATACTGGTTAACTATAGTTGAGATCAGTCCTATCTAGTGGGTGATCTTGAAGTCTATTTATAATAATAAGGATTGATTGTATCTAACAGTACTGAATCTGTACTACTGAGCTGAGTTGACTGTGTCTGACAGTCCTAAATCTGTAACTAAAATTATGGGATGTATTTATCTAACCGACATGCCCTATGCTAAGCTGACTGGGGTCTAATATCTGCCCTGACTAGAAGGGTATCAGTACCGTGTCCACTAGTAAAGACAACAGCTATGGAGTCAGTCCTAATCTAGCGGGTAACTCCTGGGACCAGTCCTATACATATAAATGTGCTAACGGGTGATCCCTGAGTATGTCAGTCCTATCTAACAGGTGACATCTCGTACTTATGCTGTCTACGTAGTTCTATAACTTAGGGATTTCTCCTAGGGATCTTAGTCCTATTCTAGAAGGTGAGCCCCGATCCCTAGGTTTGCTCGGTGCTGAATCCTACTCCTATCTAAAAGACACTGAACTGATTAACTAAACTGATACTAGTGGTATTATTTAGTAGAGATAAACTAGGTTTACAGAGTTCCCCTGACTGACGGAACATACTGAGTTCTGAGGACTAACTGAAATTACTGAAGTTAATGAGATTTTACTTGGAATACAGAAATCACTGAGATTACTGAACTACTGAGATTGCTAAGATTTCTGAGTTTTCCTGAGTCACATGACTGACTAAATTCTATAGATCATGGATTGACTGGGAGTATCATGATAACATAACATGGCTCTAGGCACACAACTACATTTTTCGGGTACAAGTACCCCTAGGACTCGATGGAAGGAAACTGACACACATAACTGACTTGATCATAAAAATGGAGTCCAAAATTCACAATATCATAAGTAGGGGATTTCATACTAAGCATAGTTCTCAACATCTTATACATGGAATGGAAGTTCATACAACATGTATATACTTGTATAGCTTCAATATCATGCCCCATCCATATCATAGGAACAATGCATATCAATCACATGGAATTCATGTGAAATCATAAAGAATAGAGCATCGACTTGTCATTTAAGCACTATTAAATCATGGGACATGAATTCTATCATCCTAGGCCTTTTATCAAACACTTTGCATACATTCTTTTGGCTTAGGTTTATTCATGAATTCAGCAACCCAAATCACCCAAGGTTCATATATTTCAACTAACATGCCATCCTAGTTTCATACAAACCCATAAAGATTCTATCTTGACATCATTCAACCCATAAAAAAAATCAACAATCAAATCAAAACATAACAAGAATGGAATATAGTTTAAAATAGGGTTCTTGGACTTCATGGATGAAAGGAGTTCATTAATGAACACACGCATACCTTAGTTCTTGATTTAGTGAAGATTGACTGAGAGATTCTTGGAATTTGATGGTAGAATTTGCTTGAACTTTAATACCCCAATTGAAACCCTAGCTTGTTCTTGAGAGGATTTTGAGACAAGAGGTTATATTTTGGTCTAATGGAGGCTTAATCCTGTGTTTTTGAGTCTATATACGAAGGAAAAATAACCAAAATACCCCTAAGAGCACGGAAGTGGAATGCTGAAAACTGGGCAAGCACTGGAGTTACCAGACGATGCTTGACTAATCCTGATGGACTATCTTGGGCGAAACCTGCCTTAAAGCAGTGCTCTAGCTAGGGTGACGCGGGCCGATTGCCTCGAGCTACTATTTTGGAAACCCAAACACGCCCTTACACCTTCTAAAAAATTCCGAAACTTACCAGGGATGTACTACGACCTTTCCCCATTGCAACACAACTTAAAAATATAAAAACAAATGTTGGTAACATCGTCAAATAAATCCTCAAATTTCGTAGGTCTAAAATGAGATTAAGTGTTGAATCTTGAACACTTAGCAAAATTTTCTACGTCTTGGAGCTTGGAAAGCTTAATGAGCTGAACTTTAGACTAAAGATTTTACTGGGTATTACACCAACATGCCCCTTTCTGAATTGATTGGGGTCCAACCTGTAACCCTAGTTGAAAGGGTGTCAATACCGTGCCACGGGTAAAGACAAGCTATGAGTTAACCCTCTCTGACAGGAAGCTCTTTCATCAACCCTCACTGGCAGGAAAAATCGAATGAGATGTATCAACCCTCATAATATCTGGAAGGAAGATATCTCAACCTACTCTGACTATGTAGTTCTGTAACATAGGGATTGCTACTAAGGGTCAAACCCTCTGTTGGCAGGAATGCCCCTATCCCTGGGCTAGCTCGGTGCTGAATCCTACTCCTAACTGAATAGACTCTAAATTGATTTTCCTAGTTCATACTAGGCTTGGCTGAACTATTACTGACTTTAATGAGTTCTGTCAACTGATAGAATACTACTGAATTCTGTTAACATGCTGAATTTTCTGAGGTCCGAACTAAATAATAAACTGGACTGGACTGATACTAAGTCTACTGAGTTTATCCTGAATTCTGTAACCTATTTAGAGTACTACTGATTGTGACATGACTGATACTATCCTGAGACTGACCATGACTTTAGGTAATAAGATAAATTGTTGGGTATTAAATACCCCCAGGACTCAATAGCATAAATTATTAGACATGGCACAATCTTGAAACATGATAAATAACTACTTGATCATCATTCATTCATTCGAAAATTCTAGCAAACACTTGCAAGCCTTGAACATGAATACATGCTAACATAATATAATTTCATTATTTAATTCTCATGAACAACTCATCAAACACTCGGAAGGCATTGTATATGCACATTGTACTAATCAACACATGAGCATCACAATTTCAAGGCTTTAACATGAATTCACATGATACTACATACATATTTTTTATTTTTACATAAATCTTGCACTTAATTATGGAATAGAAATCCAATCAACATTATAATCATGAATACACTTGAATAAAAATCATAGAAAGCATGAAATCAAGCTACTTGAAGTTTAAAAGAGTTTATTCGATTCGAAGGAAGGAAGGAACCCTTGGAAGAACACTTTACATACCTTGGTTTCTAAATTCTTGAAGATTAATGGTGGAATCTTGAGCCTT
Organism: Capsicum annuum; assembly: GCF_002878395.1. NCBI lineage: Eukaryota > Viridiplantae > Streptophyta > Magnoliopsida > Solanales > Solanaceae > Capsicum > Capsicum annuum. Next base: position 73,426,350 of record NC_061120.1, on the reverse strand, counting down.
GAATTTGATATTCAATCACCTAGGGTTTCTGTTCTTAAGAAATTTATAAAATAATGAGTGTACGTTGTAAATAGAAGGATAAATTTCGTATTTTTGGGGCTGAAGGATGTGGAAAAAGACCCAAATACCCCTAAGGACAAGGATTTTTAAGACTTAAAACTGAACTGTCGATGCACAGATCGACGTGCTACATCATTGGCATCGATGTGATAGCCAACATAATGTATCGAGTCTGCATCGGTTCACTGGAATTTACACTAAGTTGAGAGAAAAATTATCTGTTGTCACGACGGACAACGTGATGCGTCGACTCACTATTTTGGTCACTTGAACATGGTCTAAACGAGGTCTGAAAAATCTGAAACTTATCCTGGGAGACCTACTGACATTTTTAATCATGAATTAATGTAAATATCGATACTTTAAGGTCATAAGAGTCATGAAATGAAGTTTCCAACCTACGAATGCCAAAATAATACTAAGTCTGAATACTTAGCTAGAATTTTCTATATCTGGGGACCCCTTAGCAAGCTTAAAAGACTGAGTTGAGCTTATGATTTCGTGGGGTCTTACAACCCAGTAAACTCAGTTCATTTCAGTTAGACAACATGATCAGCAATACTTCAGTCCAACCTAGTGCAGTTTAGAAATCTATTCAGTGTCTATCCAGTTGGGAGTAGGATTCAACACTAAGTGAACCCAAGAATGGGGACTCACTTGCCAGTAGAGGGTGTGATACTTAGAAGCAGTCCTTGTATTCAAGAACTACATATATAGTATAGGTTAATACATTAACTTGCTAGTTGAGGGTTGATAAGGTATTCTACCTACCAGTTGAGGGTACCACCATTCTCGTTCAGAGCACCTGCCAGATGAGGGTGACTCAGTACTTGTCTTTACTCGTGGCTTTGTACTGGCACCCACAGTTTCTGGTTTAGTCTTAGTATAGAACTCAGTTTAGTTCTACAGAACCAGGACTGTTAGATACAGTCACCCAGTTCAGCATAGAACTTAGTTCAGTTCTACAGAATCAGGACTGTCAGAAATAGTCTCTCAGTTAACAGTAATTCAGTTATTAGTAAATTTAGATATCAGTCATTCAGTTATCAGTTATTAGAACTTAGTACTCACTGTTAACAAGATCTCAGTTACAACATGCATAGTTAGGCGCATAGTATCACATAATTAGTATATATATGGCAGTCTTATGTATATATGCACTCTCATTCAGTTATATTCATGTTACTTAGCCAGTTATTGTTCATGCATATAAACCCATGCATTCAGCCTTACCTTACTTAGCATACTAGTACATTCAAAGTACTGATGCATACCTTTTTTTGCGCTATGATGTCTTATATCATACATTCAGACGCATGGGACCCTGATCGCACTTAGCAATCCAGCCCATCAATAGAAGACTTAGTGGTGAGTCCTCATAGTTTAAGGACAAAGTTGTTATTTTAGTATTTCAGTATGTTTTATAGTTGTTGGAGTTAGTTGGGGGCTTGTCCCATCAACTCCACTTTCAGACAATTTAGTTAGAGGCTTATCAGACTAGATTATTTCAGACAAACGTTCATATTTTAGTTTTTCATTATCAGTATTTGATTTTTAGATGTGAATGTTATAGAAATATCAACCCAATTTCCATATTTTATTATTATTATTATTATTATTATAGGTATTGCAGTAGGTACTAGTCATAGGTTAGCTTGTGGTCATTTGGAATTATGAGCACCGTATGACATTTGGGGTGCAGACTCGGGGTGTTACAAAATTGGTATCAGAGCCTAAGGTTCAATAGAGTCCTAGAAAGTCTAAAATCCGTGTCTAGTAGAGTCTTGTACATGGGTGTATAGTATGCCACACTTATGGAGAAGAGGCTACGAGACATTTTAGGAAAAGTTTTCCTTCTTTCAGTATTTCTATCATCCGAGTGAGCATAAGCTCAAGTCACTCTCTCAGTGTAATCCTTTTCTTACTTCCATTTATAGAACATGTCTCCCAAAAAGAACAATGAAATAAGAACAAGGAATCAGCCAGCACCTCAGCCCGTTCAGGCAGATCCCCTGGATGAGCATGTCTCCCATGATGAATTCAGAGCCGCTTTCACTACCCTAGCCAATTCTATTGCAGCTCGGAATGAACACCCACCTACTTTTCTGGCCAACCCAGTGGCCAATGCTGCCATGGCTAGAATTCAAGACTTCACATAAATGAACCCTCCAGCTTTTATTGGGTTTAAGTCAGATGAGCGCCCACTAGAATTTCTTAACCAGGTGTAGAATATCATAGATATTATGAGGTGAAAACTAGTGAGAGTGATGAGTTGGCCGCATATCAGTTGTAGGATATGGCTCACCCATGGTTCAAGAAGTGGAAGGTAGAGAAGGTCGGAGATGCAGGGCCCATAGAATGGGAGGAATTTGCCACTGCTTTTCGGAATAGGTTCTTCCTACTAGAGTTGTGGGAAGCAAAGGTGTTGGATTTTATTAATCTGAAGAAAGGAAATATGACAGTGAAAGAGTATTCTCTCAAGTTTACTCAGCTAGCTAGATACGCTCCTCATGTGGTAGCAGATAGCAAATCTAAGATGAGTAAGCTTGTGTCTGGCATGTCTACCAGTATGGTCAACGAGTGTAAGACTGCAATGTTGATTAAGCAGATTAACATATCCAGGATCATGGTCCATGCTTAGTAGATAGAGAAGGCTAAGAATAGGGAGAAGGAGAGGGAGAATAAAAGAGCAAGAAAAGGTAGTGTAATGCCCCGAGTATATACCCCGGATGCTATACAGTGCTCTTAATACCGTAGGACCACAAGCTAACCCATAACTGGTACCTGTTGTAATAACTAATAACAATAATACTGAATTATGTGGAAAACTGGCCAGAAGGTTCAATACTTTAAATAATACTGAATATGGTATCACAATACAAAAACTGAACATCAATACTGAAAACAAAACAACTTTCTAAAAGTACTCTAGTCTAAAAAGCCTCTAAACTGTCAGAATTGTGGAATTGATGGGATAAGCCCCCAACTAACTTCGACAACTGAAAATGAAATGAAATGCTAAAATAAATAATCACATCCTCAAAATATGAGGACTCACTACTATCTTTGAATGCGGAGAGTTTGAACTGCTAAGGGTGCTCGGGAGCTCGGACATCTGAACCTATGATATAAGACATCAGAGTGCAAAAGAAAAGCATGCGTCGATACTTTGAATGTAATGGTATGTTCAGTGAGGTAGAATGAACTGAATGGGTTCATATGCATGAACATTACTAACTGAATATCATGACTATGACAGAATAAGAGTACATGCATGAATTTGAAAACTGTATTGAGATCGTAATAACACTGAATACTGGATTACTGGTAATATAGTGACTGTATTTAAGAGTCTTGATTTTGTAGAACTATACTGAGTCCTGTACTGAGCTGAGTGATGTGTCTGATAGTCCTGAATATGTAGAACTAAAATGAGTTCCATACTAACACTGAATCTGAAATTGAGACTGTGGAAATTAATCATCTAACCGACATGCCCCTTCTCTAACTGATTTGGGGTCCAACCTATAACCTCAGTTGGAAGGGTGTCAATACCGTGCCACGGTTAAGGAGAAGTGTTGAGTCACACTCATCTGGCAGGTACTCTGAATAAGAATAGTGGTACCCTCAACTAGCAGGTAGATCACCTCATCAACCCTCAATGGCAGGTTCATGTCTCAACCTACGTTGGATGCGTAGTTATGGAATGCAAGGACTGATTCTAAGTATTTCACCCTCTACTGGCAGTTGAGTCTCCATCCTTGGCTTTACTCGGTGTTTAATCCAACTCCCAACTGAATAGACACTGGACTAAATTCTAAACTATACTAGGCTAGACTGAACTATTTTTGATCGTACTGTATAACTGAACTGAACTGATTTTACTGAACTGAGTTGGGCTGATTCTGAGTTCAGTGAGTTTTCCTACATTCTCTAATTGACAAAATTCTACTGATCGAGACATGAATAATTCTACTCTGTGACTGGCCATGGCTCTAGACAAGCAGCTAAATTGTTGGGTATTAAATACCCTCAGGACTCGATAGCAAAAACTTAAAAGGCATGGCATAATCTTGAGACATGGTAATTAACTACTTAGTCATAATTCATTCATTTAGGCATTTAAGCCAACACTTGCATGACATGAACTTGCATACATGCTAACATGATATAATTTCACTATTCAACTCACTGGACAATTTATCAAACACTTGTAGGGCATAATATATGTACCTAATACTAACACAACATTTAGGCATCATGATTCAATTCCAAATACACAATTCTAAGAGTTTCAACATGGATTCACATGATAAAGCACACATATCAATTAACTCTACATGAATCTTGAAATAAATCATGAATACACTCTATTTCAAATTATGGAAATCATAAAATCACTCTACATGAACTTTAAAAACTTTCTTGGACTCCAAGGGTGGAAGGAACCCTTGGACGACACTTCACATACCTTAGTTGGCTAATTCTAAAAAAAATTACGATGGAATCTTGAGCCTTGAGTTTGAATTTAATTCACTTAGGGTTTTTGTTCTTGAGAAATTTGTGAAAGAATGATTATATTTTGCTAAAAGAGGGCTAAATTTCCTGTTATGGGGGCTAAAGGGTGTGGGAAAAAGACTTAATTAGCCTTGAGGATGCGGCCTTTTAAATGATTGTAAATTAAACCATCGATGTATAGGTCGATGCACCGCATCATTGGAATTGATGCGATAGTCAATGCGCTGTATCAATTTACTGGAAATTGCACTAAGTTGAGGGAAAAATTATATATCGATGTGATGGATGATGCGACGCGTCAAGATCGTATCGAATCATTATTTTTGTCATTCGAATATGATCTAACCGAGGTCTGAAAAATCCAAAACTTTTTTGGACACACCTATTGACATTTTTGATCATGAATTACCTTAAATATCAAAATTTAATGGACGTAAAGGTCATGAAATAAGATTGGCAACTTTCGAAGGCTAAAATAACACTAACTCTGAATACTTAGCTAGAATTTTCTAAGTCTGGGACCCCTTAGCAAGCTTAAAGGACTGAATTAAGCTAAGAACTTTCCAAGGTCTTACAATATCTCCCCCTTGAGAACATTCATCCTCGAATGAGACTAACTAAGCTGAGAGGACTGATAGACTGAATTTACATACGGAACACGAACACCTGTAACATGATTATCTGGCTGGCATTACTAACATACTGAATTTCATACTGAACATGCATATTTAATGCATGAATACATGACTAATCTAACTCATGAATATATGACAGAATATGCAATAGTAACTAATACCAAGTTTGTATTGGAAAATCTGAGCATAAAATTGAATAAGCTTAAGAAAGACTATTACCTTGACTTGAATCTGAGTTTGCAGAGAAGAGGAGAGGATACTTGGTCCGTATATCTGCTTCTGCTTCCCAAGTAGCTCCCTCAACGGACTGATTCTGCCAAAGAACTTTGATTATAGGGACTTGTTTGTTCCTTAGTTGCAAATCTGATATCAAGGATTTTGACTGGAATCTTTTCATAAGTGAGGCTGTTCTGAACATCTATACCCTTTATGGGGACTATAACTGATGGGCCACCTATGATTTTCTTTAGAAAAGAGACATGAACACTGGATAAACTGAAGATAGATCTAAAGGTAACTCAAGCTCGTAAGCTACCTTTCTGAAATGGCTAAGAATTCGGTAAGGACCGATATATCAGGAACTGATCTTCCCCTTCTTGTCAAAACACTTCACTCCTTTCATAGGAAAGATTTTCAAGTACATAAAGTCTCCAATCTCGAACTCGAGATCCTTTCTGTGCTTATTTAGATATGATTTTTTTCAACGCTGAGCTGTCTTAAGCCTTTCCTTGATCAGTTGAACTTTCTCTAAGGTATCAAATGCCAAGTCAGGCCTTACAACTGTGGCCTCACCCACTTAGAATCAACCAATGGGAGATCTACACCTCCTCTTATAAAGCGTCATAAATGGAGTCATCTAAATACTAGAATGATAGCTATTGTTGTATGCGAATTCAATCAAAGGCAAGTGGTCATCCCAACTACCTTTAAAATCTATCACACATGCTCGCAGTATATTCTCTAAAATCTGAATAGTCCTTTCTACTTCACTATCTGGATGAGGATGAAAGGATGTACTGAGGTAAACTCAGGTACCAAGACCCTTTTAGAATGCTTTCTAAAAATGAGAGGTGAACTGGGTACCTCTATCTGAGATGATGGATAATGGAATATCGTACAATCTGACCAACTCCCTAATATAGAGTTTGGCATAATCCTCGGTTGAGTAAGAGGTATGGACTGGTAGGGAATAAGATGATTTGGTCATCCTGTCTATAATGGCCCAAATCGAATCATATTGACGATGAGTACGAGGCAAACCCATCACAAAGTCCATGTTCACTTCTTCCCATTTCTAGGTGGGAATGCTGAACTCCTGCATGGACTCTCTAGGCTTCTGATACTCAATCTTAACTTGCTGACATATTAAGCACTTAGCCATTAACTCTGTAATATCTCTCTTCATCCCACTCCATTAATAGATCTCCCGCAAATTATGATATATCTTAGTGGCCCCTGGAAGAATAGAGTAGCACGCACCGTGCTCTTCTACAAGAATTCATTGCCTCAAGTCATCTATGCCTGGCACACATAGTAAACCTTGACAATGAAAAACACTATCTCTCTCTTGGGAGAAAACCTCTACCTTCTGATCTCTAATTGATTCTTTCAACTTAACTAGACTAGGATCCCTATCATGCTTTTCCTTTACTTTAGAAACTTAGGATAATTCTGAACTATTCTACACCCATACACTACCTTCTGATGAATGACTAAGTGGGCACCTAGTCGGGCTAGATGATGAACTTCCAGAGCAAAATTCTTCTTACTATCCTCGACATGAGTAATACTACCCATAGACATTCTAATAAGGGCATCGACCACTATATTGACCTTGCCCAGATGATACAAAACACTCGTGTCATAGTCTTTCAACAACTCTAACCACCTTCTCTGATGGAGGTTTACGTCTTTCTGAGAGAATACTTGTTGTAGACTCTTATGGTCTTTGAACACATCAACATGCAGACCATATAAATAGAGCCTCCAAATCTTTAAGGCAAATACTACTGCTGCTAGCTCAAGATCATGAGTCGGATAATTCTTCTCATGGGGTTTAAATTGCCTAGAGTCATAGGCTATGACCTTACCTCTCTGCATCAGAACACACCCCTAGCCAACTCTGGAGGCATCACAATACACCATAAAGCCATCTGAACCATATGGTAAGGTCAAAGCTAGAGTTGTAGTGAGTCGAGTCTTCAACTCCTAAAGACTCTTCTCATAAGAATCTGACCACTAGAATTTGACTTTCTTCTAAGTCAATCTGTACATAGGGGATTTAATAGACTAAAATCCCTTAATAAACCATCAATAATAGCTGGACAAACCCAAGAATCTCCTGATATCTGATAGAGAGATGGGCCTGGATAGTTTCTCACTGCTTCAAATATTTAAGGATAAACTCTAATGCCATCACCATAAATTATATGGCAGAGGAAAGCTACTAACCTTAGCCAAAATTTTCACTTACTAAATTTAGCAAATAACTGGTAATTTCTGAGAGTCTGTAATACTATTCTAAGATGCTCTGCATGATTATGTTCACTGCAGGAGGAGACGAGAATGTTATCTATGAAGACTATTATAAACATGTCCAAGTACTGCTTGAACACATGGTTCATCGATTCTATGAAGGCTGCTGGTGCATTGGTAAGATCAAGGGCATGACTAAGAATTCGAAGTGACCATACCGAGTTCTGAAAGCTATCTTTGAGATGTCATATTCTCTGACTCTGATCTAATGATAGCCTGATCTGAGGTCTATCTTAGAGAAGTCTAGCACCCTGAAGTTCGTTAAACAAGTAATTGATTCTGGAAAGTGGATATTTGTTCTTGATTCTGACTTTATTTAACTAACGGTAGTCAATACACATTCTGAAGGAACAATCTTTCTTACGCACGACTAAAATAGGTGCACCCCATGGGGACATACTGGGTCTGATAAATCCCTTATCTAGGAGATCCTTTAAATGCTCTTTAAATTCTCTAAGTTTTGCTGGAGCAATTATGTATAGCGAAATAGATATAGGCTGAGTAACTGGAAAAAGATCAATTCTGAAATCAATTTCCCTTTTGGGAGAAACTCCAAGGATATTGTCGGGAAATATATCTGGGAATTCATATGCTACTGAAACTGACTCAAGAGTAGGGGTTTCTGAATTAGAGTCTTAGACTAGAATGATATGGTAGACATATCCCTTAGAGATCATCTTCCTTGCCCAAAGGTAAGAAACAAGCTGACCCCTAAGTGCTGAAGTACTACCCCTCTACTCTAGGATGGGTTTATTCAAAAACTGAAATTGGACAATTTTATTTATGTAGTAGACTGAGTGTAATGCTCTGAGATCCCATCCCAAGATGTCACACGATGGTTATGACCCTGAAGGACCACAAGCTAGCCCTGTACTGATATCTGTACCTGTACACTGCATATTATCTAAGATAAATACAGAAACTAGCCATAAGGTTCAACATATCTATGAATACTCATAATACAGAAAAACTGAATACTAATACATCCGTCAGTAAAGCCTCTAAACTGTCTGAACAGTAGAGTTGAAGGGATAGGTACCCAACTAAAACTCCCTGAACTGAAAACACAGAAAGTCTGAAGCAATAATAGTAAATTGAGATTCATCCTCGAAAGAAGAGAACTCACTACTACTGCTGTTGACTAGAAGTGAACTACTGAGGATAATCTGGATCCTATGCTTTTGAGCAAATGATGTCAAATAAAACACCATAGCGCAAATGTGTAGTACAGGAATATGCCGATTATGTAAACGAGGTAGGCTAATGCAAGGGCTCATGCATGCATAATATCTAAACTGAATAATCATGAAGATGCCGCATGAGAACACATACATAATTGCATAGAACATAAACACAATCATCACAACTCTAGATACTGAAACTCAGATACCACCTTACTGCAAACTGAACTCACTACTAAAACTGAGATACAAATTCACTGACTCATCTGATAGTGATAACTGAGGATCTGGATGTACTTACATCTAGGACTGAACTCTGAGCTTACTGTTTTCGACTGACAAAATTAGAGATCAACCTTTCTAACATATTATTCCAGAGCAATTCTCAATGGTAAGAAGTATGATCATGCATGAATCTGACAACATGAATACTTCATAGAATCTGAGATAGAGATCAAGCCTATCTGATGGGAGATCTCTAGATATGATAATAAGAATAGTCAATATGGTTTGATTCTGCGATCAAATTTTCTAACAGATTACTTTGGAAGCTTTATCAATGATAAGAAATATGATTATATCTGAATCTGATGACAAGAATATACAACAAAAATTTGATACTGTGATCAAGCCTATTTGGCAGCATATCTCTGAATATGATATCAAATAACTGTATATAAGACCAAGCCTATCTGATGGGATGGTCCACAAATCAATGAAACTATCTGAGTTCCTCACGAAATAAATGACTGTACCCCACAATCCTAATTTCTAAAGATTAATTCTAAAATTGAGACTGAATCTTAAACTGAAACTGTGGGAAGTAGTCATCTAACTAACATACCCCAACTTACCACAGGTGGGAACCAACCTCTACCCCCTGTTGAGAGGGTTCCAATACTGTGCCACGGCTAAAGACATTATCTTTTCTCTAAGGTCAGGCTCTCTGGTGGTGACCCTCTACAGGACGTCAAGCTTGTTTAACAGGTGACTCCTTTTCCTGTGCTGGCTACACAGTTCTGGAATGCATGGATTACTTCTAAGAATCACCCCCTATACTAGCAGGTGAGTTCCCATCCTTGGGTTCGCTTGGTGCTGAATTCTACTCCTAATTGAAAAACTCTGGGTTGATTCTTAGAATGTACTAGACAAAGTTGAATCTGATACGGATCATGTTTCTCAAAAGATCTGACTGAGTTGCACTGAGATTACTTAGTTTTATATTTGATAGAAAAGATATCAAATCATTGTATCTGACTAACAATACAGAGCTTAAATAGATTACTCAAATCACTTTTGAGATTAAAGTTGAATCACTTGAATAATATTAGAACTGAGATGATTATAGGATTGAGGCTAGATTACTAGTGATACAGAGATTACAGAGATAACTGAGATTACTAAGCTTTCTTAAGTTCTGCACTTGTCTGAGGATACAGAGTTCTATAATTTACTGAGTTCTGAGAATCATGGCTCGATTGGAATTATCAAGAAACTGACATGGGCTTTAGACAATAGCTCTATTGTCGGGTATAAATATCCCCAGGACTCGATGACATAAAAGTAAAGCATAATCATTCGTTCATCATCACGTTCATTCATATATCATTACAATCATTCATACATCATCATAATCATCAAAGCATTTTCACAGTCGCCGAGGGGTTACTTTAGGTATCTCGGAATTATAATCATATAATAACATAGGGGAAACATGCTACTAAATTGTAATCGATTTAACAAGGTTTTACCTCAGCTATTTCATACCTATACCAATCTTCACACGTGTTTGGATATCACATAGCTTGGGGAAACTTCATACTATCACTTTATAACCTACTTGCTAACCACTTTGCATGTATTAAAAGCTTTGCATATATCAAGAGCACATAATTGGGGAAATTACTACTATTTCCTCTCCACTTGTTTACTAAGGTCCTTCAATAAAATAATAGACATGCACGGGTTCACACTTATTTGAGAATTTCCTGCTACCATGGAATAATTCATTCACTTGGGCATTTTATCAAACACTAAGCACAAACTAACTCACAATTTGGGGTTTCCTATTCAACATACTATAATGGCCCTTATGCTTCACCTATGCTCTTTATCAAACCTATGGGGGACATCCTTCACTTATTCAACCATTTCTACACCCAAAAGTCATGAACAATCACATAGAAAACAATTTCAAGAAGGTCTATCACAAACATCACATGAATTCCACATACTAGGGCCAAAGCTCATAAATTTTGTAGGCAAACATAAATCAAAGCTCAACAATACATTAAACATCAATTTAAACTCATACAAATACTTAACAACTCATAAACATAAAAATCTTTTAGTTTTAAAAAGGGTTTTTGTGCTTCTTAGATGGAAGGGACCTAAGAATCAACATCTACATACCTTAATATTTGAAATTGGATAAATTCTAATGCTTGAGACTCTATCTGCAATCGTAATAAATGATTCTCGAAGCCCACAATATGAGGAACTTGATTCTTGAAGAATTTATGGATTATTTTTGGAAGATTAGGGTTCTTGAATGAAACCCTAGATATTCTCTTTTTAGAGAATTGAAAGAGAAAATAAAGGAAATTCGGGTTTTGGACGAGGTTTCCCATATTTATAGAGGCTTCCAAAAGGTGGGAAATGACCAAAATACCCTTACAAAAATGTTCTAAAATTGCTAGAAAAATATTCTTGACGACATCCGTGACAAGCCGTCAAGCCAGTGATAGGTCATCATGAATTGTCATCTCAAAAAGGGGTTGAATTCTTGATTTTCTGCCCAGGGCTGATGACATTTGATGATAGGCCATCTCGGGCGTGACAGCTTGTCATAATTGTCGTCACCAATTTTCCTGCCAGACATGCTAGAGTAAAATGGGCATAACTCTTTGATTCGATATCGGTTTTTGACAAAATTGGTATCATTGAAATTATAATTCAAAAAGATTTCATTTGATATATAGTAGGTCCTCTAATTTGATATATACAAGTATTTATGGTCGATTGAAGTTGACCCAAATTTTGACGGTCACTAAAACTTGAACGATAGGAAAGCTTTCAGCTCATCCATGAGTTAGGGGACCTCTATGATATTAATTCATGCTAAAATAGATTCCCACACGATTCAAAGTATTTCATACTTGGGAAGATATTTCTGAAATATTTTGACTCAGATTTTCGCTTTACCAAAAATGCTCTGAGGCTCAAACTGGAAGAGGATTTTGCGGGGCATTACATTATCTCCTCCTTGAGAACATTTATCCTCGAATGTCGCTTGATAGACTGAGAATATGGATCTACAAAACTTACTCAAGAAATGGAAACATCTCAGATAAGGACTACGCAACTGGAATGACTGACATATAGAGTTCTCATACTGGGCATGCATATCTGATGCATGGACTTATAACTGGGATGATCTTATGAATACACGACTGAACACACGCTGACAAGTTGAACTCTTTCTACTGAAGTTTCATATCTAATGCATGAATTCCAGCTAAGCTGACTTTTGAAAGCACGACTTGGCAATGCAATGACAACTGATGCTAACTCCATAAAGAAAATATGAACATGCATCAGGATCAATCTAATGGCATGCAACATTATAATACTATGGGGTATCTCCCCCTTGGGACTCTATGTCCCTCAAAACATATGTCACTGAAATACTGGAGCGGTGCACGGGGCACCTACAAACTGGGTTATAATTGACCGATCAAGATCTGAAACTCATACATGACTCATGCTAACATATAAGCTCCAAATGAAAGAAAAGGATCTAACAATGCATATCACAAAAATGAAGGGCTCATAACATACCCGGGTCTATTTCAGGGGATCTTTCCCAATAAAGGCAAGCCTAAAATGCACGAAGTCTTCCCCTCTAAGTCAGCACTCTACATTCTCGCATTCTATGGCCTGGCTTACCACAACCAAAACTCACATCAGTACCGGCTCTACACATACCTTGGTGGCGCCTGCCCACTCTCCACAACTCAAATGGGTATGAACACCACTATCACTACTCTGGGCTTTGGAGCTTGCCGCTCCCTTAGATCTACTATTCCAAAACATAGGTGTGGGTACACTAGCTGAAAATGGAGCTGCAACTAAAAATATCCGATCATACTGGGAACCACCACCACCTTGAGACCTTGACTGCGAGAAACCATGACTACCTATCTTGGCTTTCTTACTTATTCTCTCTCTTTAGAAATATGCATAATTTGGGTGATCTTTTTTTATCTTGGCTGGTTTATTTTCATGAAATTTCTAACCCTGGCTGCGGTGGAATTCCCATCTTGCTGAGGTGGGTCTACAACCTGACGGTTCCCCTGAACATTTGTCACAACTTGGGATAGCGCCTGAAAAGCTACCCGAAACCCTGCATGTGACACACTCTCTTTCTCAGGATCTACTAGCTGTGGGGGTTGATCACCAACCCCACAGACAAAATCTCTGTAAGGAGGCATACTCTGTAATTGGATAAAAGAAGTGGATTAGACTAAGGATCAACTTAAGCTCATTCTCACTCGCACAAAATGATCACTGAAAGAAGAGGAACTTCTCCTAAAAACATCTTGTAGCCTCTTGTACATAAATGTGGAGTGCTACACACCCATGCATAAGACTCTACTAGATGCGACTTTTTAGACTCCTTAGGTTAATCTTGAACCTTAGGCTCTGATACCAAGTTTGTAATTCCTCGAGATCCTATCCCGAGATGTCACACGGTGATTATGACCCCGAAGGACCACAAGCTAACCCTTTACTAATATTTGTACCTGTACACTGCATAATATCTAAAATAAATATGGAAACTAACCATAAGGTTCAACACATCTATGAATACTCATAATACAGAAAAACTGAATACTGATACATCTGTCTACAAAGTCTCTAAACTATCTGAACTGCAGAGTTGAAGGGACAGGTCCCCAACTAACTCCCTCATTGCTATTGCTGCTGACTGGGACTGAACTGCTGAGGATAATCTGGATCCTGTGCCTCTACACCTATGGTGTCAAAGAAAACACCATAGTGCAAATGCATCAGTATAGAAATGTACCGAGTATGTAGATGAGATAGGCTAATGCAAGGGCTCATGGATGCACAATATCTAAATTGACTAATCATGAACATGCCGCATGAGAGCACATACATGAATGCATAGAATATGAACACAATCATCATAACTTTAGATACTAAAACTCTGATACCACCTTACTACAGGTTGAACTCACTACTAAAACTGAGATACAGAAATACTGACTCATCTGATACTGATAAATGAGGATCTGGATGTACTAACATCGAGGACTGAACTCTGAGCTTACTATTTTTGACTGACAGAATTAGAGATCAACCTTTCTAAATGATTATTCCAAAGTGATTATCAATGATAAGATGTATGATCATGTCCAAATCTAACAACATGAATACTTAATAGAATCTGAGATAGAGATCAAGCCTATCTGACGGGAGATCTCTAGATATGATAATAAGAATACTCAACATGGTCTGAGACTGCGATCAAATTTTCCAGTAGATTACTTTGGAAGCTTTATCAATGATAAGAAATATAATTATATCTAAATCTGACAAAAAGAATATTCAAGAGAAATCTAATACTGTAATCAAGCCTGTCTGGTGACATATCTTTGAAAATAATATCAAACAACTATATATAAGACTAAGCCTATCTGACGGTATGGTCCATAAATTAATGGAACTATTTGAGTTCCTCACTGAGATAAACGACTTTACCATACAGTCCTAATTTCTAAAGATTGATTCTAAAACTGAGATTGAATTTGAAACTGAAACTATGGGAAGTAGTCATCTAATCGACATGCCCCAACCTACCACAGGTGGGGTCCAACATGTACCCTTAGTTTAGAGGATGCCATTACTGTGCCATGGGTAAAGACATTATCTTTTCTCTAAGTTCAGGCTCTCTGGCGGTAACCCTCAATAGGACGTCAAGCTTGCTTAACGGGTGACTCTTTTTCCTGTGCTAGCTACACAGTTCTGGAATACAAGGATTACTTCTACGAATCACCCCCTCTACGGGCAGGTGATTTCCCATCCTTGGGTTCGCTCGGTGCTGAATCCTACTCCTAAGTGAAAGACTTTGGGTAGATTCTTAGACTGTACTAAACAAAGCTAAATCTGATACTGATCATGTTTCTCAAAAGATCTGACTGAGTTTCACTAAGATTACTTAGTTCTGTATCTGACAGAAAAGATATCAAATCATAGTTCTGACAGACAATACAGAGCTTAAATATATTACACGAATTGCTTTTGAGATTTGAACTGAATCACTTGAATACTATTAGAACTGAACTGATAACAGGACTGGGACTAGATTACTAGTGATACAGAGATTACAAAGATAACTGAGATTATTGAGCTTTCTTAAGTTCTGCACTTGTCTGAGGATACAGAGTTCTATAATTCACTGAGTTCTGAGAATCATGGCTCGACTGAAATTATTGAGAAACTGACATGGGCACTAGACAATAGCTCTTTTGTCGAGTAAAAATACCCCCAGGACTCGACATAAAAGTAAAGCATAATCATTCATTCATCATCTCGTTAATTCATATATCATCACAATCATTTATGCATCATCACAATCATCAAAGTATTTTCACAATCGCCGAGGGGTCACTTTAGGCATCTCAAAATGATAATCATAGAATAACGTAGGGGAAATATGCTACTAAATTGTACTCCATTCAACAAGGTTTTACCTCAGCTATTTCATACCTATATAAATCTTGACACGTGTTTAGATATCACATAGGTTGGGGAAACTTCATACTATCACATCATAACCTTCTTGCTAACCACTTGGCATATATTAAAAGCTTAGAATATATCAAGAGCACATAATTGGGGAAATTACTAGTATCACCTCTCCACTTGTTCACTAAGGTCCTTCAACAAAATACTAGACATACACGGGTTCACACTTATTTGGGAATTTCCTATTACCATGGAATAATTCATTCAATTGGGCATTTTATCAAACTCTAAGCACAAATTAACTCACAATTTGGGGGTTCCTATTAAACATACTATAATGGCCCTTATGCTTTACCTATGCACTTTATCAAACCTATGGGAGACATGCTTCACTTATTCAACCATTTCTACAACCAAAAGTCATGAACACATCACATAGAAAATAACTTCAAGAAGGTCTATCATAAACATCACATGAATTCCACATACTAGGGTCAAAGTTCATAAATTTTGTAGGCAAACATAAATCAAAGCTCAACAACACATTAAATATCAATTTAAACTTATACAAATCATTAAAAACTCATAAACATAAAAATCTTTTGATTTTAAAAAGGGTTCTTGAGCTTCTTGGGTGAAAGGGACCCAAGAATCAGCATCTACATACCTTAATCTTTGAAATTGAATAAATTCTAATGCTTGAGACTCTATCCGCACTCGTAATAAATGATTCTCTAAGCCCACACTATGAGGAACTTGATTTTTGAAGAAATATTGAAGAATTTATAGATGATTTTTGGAATATTAGGGTTCTTGAATGAAACCCTAGATATGCTCTCTTTAGAGAATTGGAAGAGAAAATGAAGGAAATTAAGGTTTTGGATGAGGTTTCCCATATTTATAGAGGCTTCCAAAAGGTGGGAAATGACCAAAATACCTTTGAAAAGACGTTCTAAAATTGCTGGAAAAGTATTTTTGACGACATCCGTGAAAAGCCATCAGGCTCGTGATAGGCCATCATGAATTGTCATCATAAAAAGAGGTCGAATTTTTGATTTTCTACCCAGGGCTAAAGACATTTGGTGATAGTCCATCACGGGCGTGACGACTTTTCACAATTGTTGTCACCAGTTTCCCGGCCTGACATGCTGGAGTAAAATAGGCATAACTCTTTGCTTCGACATTGGATTTTGATGAAATTAGTATCATTAGAAAGATAATTCAACGAGATTTCATTTGATATATAGTACGTACTATAATTCGATATATACAAAAAGTTATGGCTGATTAAAGTTGACCCAAATTTTGACAGTCACTAAAACTTGAACGATAGGAAAGCTTTCAACTCGTCTATGATTTAGGGGACCTCTATGATCTTGATTCATGATCAAATAGATTCCCACACGATTCAAAGTATTTCATACTTGGAAAGATATTTTTGAAACATTTTGACTCAGATTGTTGTTTTAACAAAAATGCTTTAAGGCTCAAACTGGAATAGGATTTTACGGGGTATTACACTGAGGCATAGTAGGAATGAAGCCAATCCATGCTGAGAATGACATCAAAATCAGTCTTCTCTAATTTGACTAAGTTTGCTGAAGTGATTTTATGAGATATCATAACCGGGCAGTTCCTATATACCCGCTTGGCTATAATGGATTTACCCATTAGGGTAGATAATGAGAAAGACTACTAAAATTTTTGGACTGACTCCGAAATCAACTACTATATATGGAGTAACAAAGGACAAAGAAGCTCTTGGATCTAACAAAGCATAAACATACAAATGGAAAACTTGTAACATACCAGTGACCACATTAGGAGAGCTCTCTTATTCCTTTCGGGACTAAAGAGCATAGAGTCTGTTTGGGCGCTGTCTACTAGTGACACTGGAAGCAGCACCCTGCTAATTCGGGCGATCAGACTAAACTGGGGATGGTTATTTTGATGCTGAGAACCTGACTGAGGACAATCTCTAACTCTGTGGCCTGTCTTGCCATACCCAAAATACACATCGCTACCCGCTCTACAAATACCCTAGTGGTTTCTGCCATACTTCTGACAAAGGGGATTAGTTCGGACACTGCTAACACTTCCCTGGGTTTTAGGGCCTGGTACCCTATCCCTATTGCCATCTCTGAATTTTGAAATTGTAGTACTGGCTGAGGATGGAGCTGGGACTAAAAATTTCAGGCGTAACTGAGAATGGTTCCATCCCTCTGACTTAGGCTGAATGAAGATAAAACAACCTAATCTCACTCTCTTTCTCTCCCTCTTTTTCTCTTTATTCTTGGCCTCATCTATCTTCTAAGAATAGACCATGAGCCTAGATATGTCCATATCCTTAATAAGCATTGCGGTCCTACACTCATTGACCACACAACTAGACACCCCTCACACAAACTTACTTATTCGAGATCTACTTCTGCCACCACACGAGGAGTATATCTAGCTAATTTAGTAAATTTGATAGAATAATCTTTCATTATCATATTAACCCGCTTCAGATTGATAAAATCCATAACCTTCACTTCCCTCAACTCCAATCAGAAGAACCTATCTAGAAAAGTAGTGGCAAACTCCTCCCACTCTATGAGCCCTGTATCTATGACCATCTCTGTTTTCCACTATTTAAATAATAAGTGAGATATATCCTGCAACTAATATGTGGCCAAATCAGAACTCTCAACGCAGTCACCCCCATAATTTTAGTAACCTTCTGCACCTAATCAAGAAATTCCTGAGGGTCCTCATCTGACTTTGACCTAGTAAATGATGGAGGGTTCATTCAGGTAAAGTCCAGAATTCTGTCAGCAGCAGTATTGGCCACTGGGTTGTCTGGAATGACAATTGGGCATTTATTGTGGTCTACCATAGAATGACCTAGGGTGGTGAAGGTTTCTCTGAACTCAGCATGGGAGACGTGTT
The DNA here is from genome assembly GCF_002878395.1 of Capsicum annuum. Taxonomy (NCBI): domain Eukaryota; kingdom Viridiplantae; phylum Streptophyta; class Magnoliopsida; order Solanales; family Solanaceae; genus Capsicum; species Capsicum annuum. The sequence continues at coordinate 73,407,716 of NC_061120.1, read as the reverse complement.
CGTCTAGTGGATCTGGCTGGGGTTCTGACTGGTCTTCTATTTCTCTTTCCTTAGTCCTCTTTTAAGGTATATTTTTGTAAATGGAAGAGAAAGGATTAGACTGAGAGTTTAACTGGAGCTCATGCTCACTCACTCGACATGAATACTGAAAGAAAAGAAACTTTTACAAAAATATCTCATAGTCTCCGGTTCATAAGTGTGGCGTGCAACACACCCATGTACAAGACTCTACTAGATGCACCTTTCTGACTTCCTAGGACTCTGTTAAACCTTAGTCTTTGATACCAACTTTGTAACACCATGATTCAGCACCTCGGATGCTACACGGTACTCATAATCTTGAAGGACCACAAGCTAACTCATGGTTGGTACCTGCTGTAATAAATGAATAACAATAATATTGAATTATGCTAAAACTTGGCAAAAAATTGGCCATAAGGTTCAATACTATAAATAATACTGAATATGGTATCACAATACCAAACCTGAACATCAATACTAAAAACAAAACAACTATCTAAAAATACTCAAGTTTGAAAAGCCTCTAAGCTATCTGAACTGTGGAGTTGATGGAAAAAGCCCCTAACTAACTCTAACTACAAAAAATTAACTGAAATTCTAAAATAAATAATCACGTCCTCAAATTATAAGGACTCACCACTAACTCTATAAGCTGAGAGTCTGAATTGCTAAGGGTGCTCGGGAGCTCGTGTGTCTGAACCTATTATATAAGACATCATAGCGCAAAAGAAAAGCATGTATCACTTCTTTGAATGTATTAGTATGCTCAGTGATATAGACTAAAATGCATGGGTTCATATGCATAAACAATAATAACTGAATATCATGAGTATGGCTAAATGAGAGAACATACATGAATATGTAAATTGTATTGAGATCGTAATAACACTGAATACTAGATTACTAGTAATTGAATGACTATATCTGACAGTCTTGATTATGTGGAACTATACTGAGTCTTGTACGAAGCTGAATGACTGTGTCTAACAGCCCTAAATCTGTAGAACTGAACTGATTTCCATATAAGACTGAATCTGAAACTGAGACTGTGGGAAGTAATCATCTAACTGACATACCTCTTCTCTAACTGATTTGGGGTCCAAACTGTAACCTCAGTTGGAAGGATATCAATATCGTGCCACGTTTAAGGAGAAGTGTTGAGTCACCCTCATCTAGCAGGTACTCTGAATGAGAATGGTGGTACTCTCAACTGGCAGGTAGACCACATCATCAACCCTCAACTGGCAGGTTGATGTCTCAACCTATGTTGGCTGCATAGTTCTAGAATGCAAGGACTGATTCTAAGGATTTCACCCTCTACTAGTAGGTGAGTCCCCATCCTTGGGTTCACTTGGTGTTGAATTATACTCCCAGCTAAATAGACACTGAACTAAATTCTAAACTGTACTAGGCTAGACTGAACTATTACTGATTGTACTTTATAACTGTACTAAATTAATTTTACGGAACTGAGCTGGGTTGATTCTTAGTTCACTGATTTTTCCTAGGTTTTGTAACTGACTGAATTCTACTGATCGAGACATGACTGGCTCTACTCTATGGATGACCATGGCTCTAGACAAGTAGCTAAATTATCGAGTATTAAATACCCCCATGACTCGATAGCATAAACTTAAAAGGAATGGCATAATCTTTAGATATGGTAATTAACTACTTAGTCATCATTCAATTATTTGGGCATTTAAGCAAACAGTTGCATGATATGAACTTGCATACATACTAACATGATATAATTTCACTATTCAACTCACATGGACAATTCATCAAACACTTGTGGGGCACAATATATGCACCTAATACGAACACAGCATGTAGGCATCATGATTCAATTCCAATTACACAATTCCAAGATTTTCAACACGGATTCACATGATAAAGAACACATATCAATTAACTCTACATGAATCTTGCAATAAATCATGTATAGAATTTATTTCAAATCATGGAAATTATAAAATCACTCTACATGAACTTTAAAAGAGTTTCATGAACTCTAAGGGTGGAAGGAACCCTTGGATGAACACTTCACATACCTTAGTTGGCGAATTCTGGATAATTAATAGTGGAATCTTGAGCCTTGAGTTTGAATTTAATTCACCTAGGGTTTTTGTTCTTGAGAAATTTGTGAAAAAATGATTATGTTTTGCTAAAAGAGGGCTAAATTTCCAGTTATGGAGGCTGAAGAGTGTGGGAAAAAGACTTAATTATCCCTGAGGATGCAACCTTTTAAATGATTATAAACTGAACCATCGATACACAGGCCGATGTGCCGCATCATTGGCATCGATGCGATAGCCAACGCGTCGCGTTGAGTCCACATTGATTCACTAGAAATTCACTGAGCTGAGGGAAAAATTATTTGTCAACACAATGGATGACACGACGCATCAAGATCGTGTCGACTTACTATTTTGGTCATTCAAACATGATCTAAATGAGGTCCAAAAAATCCAAAACTTGTCCAAAAACACCTATCGACATTCCTAATCATGAATTAGCTTAAATATCAATATTCAATGGATGTAAAGGTAAAAAATAAGATTGCCAACTTTTGAAGGCTAAAATAACACTAAGCCAGAATACTTAGGTAGAATTTTCTAAGTCTGGGACCCCTTAGCAAGCTTAAAGAACTGAATTAGCTAATAATTTTGTGGGGTATTATAGGTAGCTTTAACTTTACTCAGCCTAAGTTAGAAGGTGAAAATTATTCTCAGTTCTAGCTCTTTTCTTAGATACTGCTCTAGTACCAAAATTTAGAGACGACAATAAAGATAGGGGCACTAGGCCCTAAACCTTAGGGTGGTGTTAGCAGTGCCCAAATAATCCCTCTTTGCTAAAAATATGGTAGAATGCAACAGGGTATCTGCAGGGCTGGCAGTGATGTATGTTTTGAATGTGGCAAGCTAGGACATAGGGTTAGAGATTGTCCTTAGTTAGGTTCTCAGGGTTAGTAGAATTGTTCTTCAGCTTTGTTCGGTTACTCAAATCAGCAGGGTACCGCTTCCAGTACCACCAGTGGGCAGTGCCCAAACAGGCTTACACACTTCAGTTCGGACAAGATTAGAAAAGTTCTCTTGATGTGCTCACTGGTACATTATAATTTTATCATTTGCACGTTTATGCTTTGCTAGATCTAAGAGCTTCTTTGTCCTTTGTAACTCTTTATATAGCTATTGACTTTGGAGTCAGTCCAGAAATCCTAGTAGAGCCCTTCTCAGTCTTTACCCCAGTGGGTAATCGATCATAGCTCAATGGGTATATAGGAACTGTCTGATTATGGTATCTCAGAAAGTAACTTCAGCAGACTTAGTAGAATTAAAGATGACAGATTTTAATGTCCTTCTTTGCATAGATTGGCTTTATTCATGCTATTCTTCAGTTGATTGCAAAAATTGAATTGTCCATTTTCAGTTTTTGGATGAACCTGTCCTTGAGTGGAGGGGTAGTACTTCAGCACTTAGGGGTCAGCTTATTTCATACCTTAGGGTGAGAAAAATGATATACAATGGATGTGTCCATCATCTCGTTTGAGTTCAAGACTCTAGTTTACTAACCCTAAATCTAGAGTTAGTATCAGTAGCATGTGAATTTCCTAATGTGTTTCCCGAAGATCTTCCTAGGATTCCTACAGAAAGGAAAATTGACTTCAGAATCGACCTTCTTTGAGATACTCAACCCATATCTATTTCACCATATGAAATGACACCTACAGAACTCAAAGAGTTAAAAGAATAGTTGAAAGATCTCCTAGATAAGGGGTTCATCAGACCCAATATTTCCCCGTGGGGTGTACCAGTTCTATTCGTGTGTAAGAAAGATGGTTCTCCCAGGATGTGTATAGACTATTGTCAGCTAAATAAAGTCATGATCAAGAAGAAATATCCATTTTCCAAAATTGATGACTTGTTTGACCAACTTTAGGGAGCCAGTTACTTCTCTAAGATGACCTCAGATTAGGCTATCATCAGCTCATAGTCAGAGAATGTAACATTCCAAAATCAGCTTTCAGTTCTTGGTATAGCCACTTCAAATTCTTAGTCATCTCATTCATTCTTACTAATGCCCCAGTAGCCTTTATGGAGTTGATGAACCATGTGTTCAATCAGTACTTGAACATGTTCGTCATAGTATTTATTAATGACATTCTTGTCTACTCCTGCAGTGAACATGATCATATAGACCATCTCAGAATAGTGTTACAAACCCTCAAAGCCCATCAGTTGTTCACCAAATTTAGTAAATACAAATTTTGGCTAAGGTCAGTAGCTTTTCTTAGCTATATAGTTTCCAATAATAGCATTAGAGTGGATCCTCAAAAGACCAAAGCAGTGAGAAATAAGTCCAGACCCATTTCTCCATCAGATATTAGAAGTTTCTTGGGTTTGGATGGCTATTACTAATGGTTTGTCCAGGGATTCTCATCTATTGCATCTCCCATATCTAGATTGACTTAGAAGAAAGTCAAATTATAGTGGTTAAATTCTTGTGAGAAGAGTTTTTAGGAGTTAAAGACTCGACTCACTACATCTCTAGTTTTGAGTTTACTAGATGGCTTAGATGGGTTTATGGTATATTGTGATGCTTATAGAGTTGGTTTGGGGTATGTTTTGATGCATAGAGGTAAGGTCATAGCCTATGTCTCTAGTCATCTTAAGACCTATAGAAATAATTATCCAATTTATGATCTTGAGTTAGCAGTTTTTGCTTTTTCCTTACAAATTTTGAGGCATTATTTGTATGGGGTAAATGTGGATGTGTTCATAGACCACAAGAGCGTATAGTATGTGTTTTCTCAAAATAATCTGAACCTATGTCAAATAAGGTGGTTAGAGTTGTTGAAAGACTATGACATGAGAGTCCTGTATCACCTGAGCAAGGCCAATGTAGTGGCTGATGCTCTCAGTAGGATGTCCATGGGTGGTGTTGCTTACATGGAGGATAATAAGAAGAAGTTAGTTTAGGAAGTTCATCAGCTTGCCTGACTAGGTGTGCACTTAGTTGATTCAGCAGAGGGAAATAAGTAAGTACAGAATAGTTTAGAATTATCTTTGGTTTCTAAAGTAAAGGAAGAGCAGGATAGAGATCCCAGTCTAGTCAAGTTGAAAGGTCAGTCATAGATCATAAAGTAGAAGTTTTCTCCCAAGGGAGGGATGGTGTGTTACGTTGCCAGGGTCGGTTATGTGTGCCAGGTGTAGATGACTTGAGGCAATGAATTCTTGTAGAAGAACATGGGGTGTGTTACTATATTTATCCAGGGGCCACTAAGATGTACAGTGATTTGCAGGAAACTTATTAGTGGAGTGGGATAAAGAGAGACATTTTAGAGTTTATACCTAAGTGCTCAACGTGTCAGTAGGTTAAGATTGAGTATAAGAAGCCTAGTGGTTCTATGTAAGAGTTCAGTATTCCCACATGGAAGTTGAAGGAAGTGAACATGGACTTTGTGATGGGTTTGCCTCGTACTCATCGTCAGTACGATTCTATTTGGGTCATTGTAGACAGGATGACCAAATCAGCTCACTTCTTACCAGTTCATACCTCTTATTAAGCTAAGGATTATGCCAAACTCTATGTTAGAGAGTTGGTCAAATTGTACGGATTTTCGTTGTGCATTATCTCAGATAGAGGTACCCAGTTCACCTCTCATTTTTGGAAAGCCTTGTAAAAGGGTCTAGGTCTGTGTCATTGAGGTGATTTGATCTTTTTTCACAAAAATCTTTTTTTGTGTAATCAAAGATACCCAGAGTAAAACTCACAACTTAGTCATTTGCAAAAACACCTTTGTTGGTTTCGATGTAAAATACTCAAACTGAATGTGAGTGAATTTTCATTAGTCATTGAAAACCAAAAAAATTAACACAACAGAGATTAAAAAAGATGAGAATATTGATCTATGTTGTTAAATATTTATTTAAAATCTACTTAAACGATTAACTGACCTTTTCGCGAATAATTGAAAAAATTATAATCTAAAGTAATACATTGTCGACGGGTTGAATAAGTTGTAGTAATGGAGATGGAAGTTTTCTCAACTAATGATAAGTTGACAAAATTTTAGGAAAGGAAGATTTACTTTTATAAAAAATTGAGTTTAGGCATTAATGGTGGAGAGAAAAGTGGCTTGAGTTATCTCTATATATGTATCAAGAGTAAAATATTAAATTTGATATTTAAGTAATTGTTTAAAATGTAAGAAATTTTATGTATTAATGTCTCTTATATTTATGATTTTGTGTAATTTTTTCCTTAAAAAAATAATTTTCTGATGCAATCTTAATATTTCAACCATATTTGTATTTGTATTTTTAATCAAATTCCATGGGCCGTATTCATTTGCAACGAAGAGTAGCCCCTAAACTGTTGCTACTCTTTATTTAGCTATGTCTCCTTTATTTTTATCTAATTTCTGAAATTTTGTCTTTGAACAATTAATTCAACTGTGGATTTTTAGAAGTTTTCTGGCGAGGCTAGTTTGAGGTGGTTGACTGGATTGTTTAACAAAATTTTCAAGACGGTGAAAATGCCTGAGGCTTGGAGGTGGAGTACTATGATCCCTCTTTATAAGAACAAGAGTGACATTCAGAGTTGCAATAACTATAGGGGTATTAAGTTATTGAGTCACTCTATAAAGATTTGGAAGAGAGTGGTCGAGGTGAGGTTGAGACAGATAGTGTCTATTTTGGAGAACCAGTTTGGATTTATGCTTGGCCGCTTGACGACGAAGGCAATTCACCTGGTACAGAGGTTGGTGGAATAGTATAGGAAAAGGAAGAAGGACCTGCACATGGTATTTATCGACTTGGAGAAGGCATACGACAAAGTTCCCAGAGAGGTACTTTGGAGATGCTTGGAGGTAAATGGATTCCAGTGGTATATATCAGAACAATTAAGGACATGTATGATGGAGCTAAAACTCAGGTGAGGACGGCGGGAGGAGACTCAGAGCATTTCACTGTTATGACAGGATTGCATCAGGGATCAACTCTTGTCCCTTTTTGTTTGCTTTGGTGATGAACGTGTTGACGCGGTGTATTCAAGGAGAGGTGCCTTGGTGTATTCTTTTTTGTAGATGATATAGTTTTGATTGATGAGACGTCGGGGGGGGGGGTGTGTGAATGATAAATTAGAGGTGTGGAGACAAACTCTTGAGTCTAAAGGGTTCAGGTTGAGTAGGATCAAGACAGAGTATTTGGAATGCAAGTTTAATGACGTGAGGCTGGAGAATGAGGTGGTAGTAAAGTTGGAATCACAGTTGGTATGTAAGAGAGATAGTTTCAAGTATCTCGGGTCCATGATTCAGGGTAACAGTGAGATTGACGAGGATGTCTCGCAACGTATTGGGGAGGGATGGATGGAGTGAAAGCTCTCTTCAGGGGTGTTGTGTGATAAGAAGGTGCCACCCAATCTTAAAGGCAAATTCTACAGGGTGGAAGTCCATCCGGCCATGTTGTATGGAGCGGAGTGTTGGCCAGTTAAGAACTCCCATATTTAAAAAATGAAGGTGGCAAAAATGTGGATGTTGCGTTGGATGGGTGGGCTGACTAAGGGTGTAGAGTTTGGAATAAGACTATTAGGGAGAAGTTTGGTGTGACTCCAGTGGAGAATAAAATGCGGAAAGTCCGATTGAGATGGTTCAAACGTATGATGAGGAGGGGCATGGATGCCCTGGTTCATAGGTGTGAGAGGCTAGCTTTGGATGGTTTTAGGCGGGGTCGGGGTAGGCCGAAGAAGTACTGGGGAGAGGTGATTAGGCGGTACATGGAGTAGTTACAGCTCACTGAGGACATGACCCTAGATAGGAAGATTTGGAGAACGCAAATTAGGGCAGAAGGCTAGGGTCAGTTTGGGTCGCTAGTGTAGGGAATTAGTTGGTAGGGGTGTTATTCTTGTTATAGTACCTTGTTTCATGATTTATTACGAATCTGTTTAATTTTCTCTGTTTTCTATTACTTGTGGGTGTCATATTTATGTTATGCCATCTTGTTCCATGCTTTACTATGTATTTGTGTAGTATTCTATGTCTCGATCCGGGGGTCTATCGAAAATAGCCTTTCTACTTTTTTAGAGGTAGAGGTATGGACTGCATACATCTTACCCTCCCCAGACCTCACTATGTGGCAATACACTGGTTTTGTTGTTGTTGTTGTTGTTGAACAATTAATTCAACTGTATATCAATCTATTATGAGATAATACCCAATTACCGCCTGAACTATACCCAAAAAGGCTATGACACACCTCAACTTAAAGGGAGTCCTATTACCCCCCCCCCCCAAACTATTTAAAAGTGTAATTTTGACATCCTTAGTGTCTACATGGCACAACACACTGAAGTGTCGATGTAGGCACACGTGTGTGCAACGTAGCTGCCACATAGGCACTAAGGACGTCAAAATTACACTTTTAAGTAGTTCAGGGCGTAATACGATCCCTTTTAAGTTGAGGTGTGTCATAACCTTTTTGGGTATAGTTCGGGGGATAATTGGGTATTTTCTCATTTATCATATATATTTGGACTAATATAATTCAAATCATTTTATGAATCTGTATCCAATAAATTTTAAATGGTTACTTCAGTTTTAGCCAAAGTGGGAATGTTATATTATATAAGTAGAATCAATGGATAATGAGCTTTACTAAAGGATTTACGAAACCAATTAGCTATATATAATGTTGGTAATGATTAAATATGGTGTGGGAGATGTAAATTTTAAGATTTAAATCCGTACAAAATTTAGATTATATTAAATTCAAAATATATTAGTCCCAAATAAATATTGCAGATTAATTATTTAAGTCCAGACATATATGGATTTAATTAAAGTCCATTTTTTTATTGGGCTAGCCCATTGATTTGGGATACAAATGATGAGCCCACTTTGCTAAGCCTAAGATATTATCATATTCTATAGGCCCAAATAAACGCCACGTGTCAAATGACGTGGCATGTCAAGTCATGTGAAAGAGCCAATAGGACTATGCCACATGTCAAAATGATGCAGCAGGCCTAGTGACATCAAGAGCCCATAAAAGGCGCCACGTCACTTGAATTTAAATGGTTAGAGAAAGTCCATATTCATTATGACTCTTTTCTTTCCACAACTATAAATAGGGGTCTCATAATTCAGAAAAGATACCCTAGAACTCTAAAAAGTAGCAAGTGAAAGCTCGTGGATCAAACGCTGCAATTTCTCTAAAAAGCTCAAGCATTTAAACAAAGTTCATCAAGATTCAAGATCAAGACCGCAAATTAAAGATCAAGCTTTAAGCCCTTGAATTTATATTTGAAAAGACGAATCCGATGACTCATAAAGATTGTAACATTCGCATATTCAAATCAATAAAATTAATTGTTGCAATATTTTCTTGTCTCAAATTATTTATTTTTTGGTCTTCAAAATTTTGTTGTCTAATAAATTCTGGCACATCCAGTGGGATAATCTCTACCTCTCATCTCAACTTTGATGAGACAAAAAAATATTGCAACAAGAAAATAAATCCATCCTCAAAACTTCTTTAAGAGTCTGTGGCTCAAAATCTGCCACAAGATATAACACTCTCTGCGAAGCATATCAAAGAAGTCTTTGACCCAATTACATCACCGTGGAAGAAGAATCCACTGTTGCGAATAAAATACCCTCTATGTTTGACCGAATTGGAGGGTCAACTATAAGAAATTCTGTGTTTGAAAGGTTGAGACCTCTAAATAAGAAGAAAAATAACAAGTGTAAGAGGGGTCATCAAAGCATGATGATGCACTCTTTACATAAAATACGAAAGGATTTCCAAAGTTTGATTCCTTCTAGAATGAAACGACAGACAAAACTGGTAGTTTCATGCAATGAGGTGCTAAAAGAAAAGGCGCATACTGTGGTTTATACCAAGCAATGTGAAGAAGATGAAGAGAGTATTGGCTCTTTATATCATGTTACAATCTAGAATGAGAAAGATGTTTCATCTCAAATAAAGGTTGATGAACAGATAGAAGATTCCTTTTGGTGTTATCATATATCTATCAACGAAGATGATCCTCAAGAGGACGAATATCCTGGAGATGCTCCATCGTAACTTGAAGAAGGAGTAAAGGCTACAATAGATCCCTTGAAGGAAGTTAATCTTGGATCCAATGAAAACCTAAGACCAACTTACCTGATTGCATTTCTAGGAGTAGAAGAGGAAATCACTTATATGGACATACTCAAAAAATATATGGATGTCTTCATCTGGAGCTATAAGGAAATGCCTGGCTTAGATCCAAAAGTAGCGGTCCATCAGTTGGCGATGAAGAATGGTGCCCGTCCTATTAAGAAAGCCCAAATACGCTTTAGGACAGAGTTGCTTTCTCTGATTAAAAATGAAATTAACAAACCCATTTTAGCAGGCTTTATTCATGAATTCAAATATCCTACATGGATTTTAAGTATTGTTCCAGTACAGAAGAAGAATGGCCAGATTTAAGTTTGTGTCAACTTTCAGGATCTCAACAACGCCTACCCTAAGGATGACTTTCCAATCCCCATACCAGAGTTGATGATTGATTCCACCACTGGTTATGAGGAGATGTCCTTTATGGATGGTTCATCTGGATATAATCAAATCCGTATGGAGCCAAAGGAAGAAGAACTCACTGCATTTCATACGCCTAAAGGTATTTATTGCTATAAGATGATGCCTTTTGGTTTGAAGAACACTGGCCCACTTATCAAAGGGCTATGTAAAACATCTTTGATGGCCTACTCAATACAAATATTAAATACTATGTGAATGATCTAATAGTGAAGTCAAGAAAGAGAGGAGACCACTTAAAAGACCTAAGAATGGTATTCGAGTTACTTTAAAGATATAAACTTAGGATGAATCTATTGAAGTGTGCCTTTGAAGTTACTTCCGAAAAGTTTCTTGGCTTCATTATGCAACACCAAGGAATTAAAATTGATCAAGCCAAGGTCGATGCAATTTTGAAGATGCCCAAACCTCAAAATATTCATGAGTTAAAAAGCCTTCAAGGAAGGCTAGCATATTTAAGGAGGTTTATCTCAAATTTGACTGGGAAATGTCAACCATTTAGTCATCTCATGATGAAGGACACTCCCTTCAAATGGAACCAAGCTTGTAGTAATGCCTTTGAGAGTATCAAATCATACTTAATGAAGCCACCAGTTCTTGCAGCACCCATACCTGGGAAACCATTGATACTCTATGTCGCGACATAAGAGAGTTCAGTTGGAGCACTACTGGATCAAGAAAATAGTGAAGGAAAAGATCTCTTTACTATTTGAGCAGAATAATGACACTGAATGAGCTAAAGTATTCTCCAATTGAAAATTTATGTTTGGCTTTGGTCTTCTCAATTTAAAACATGAAATACTACTTTCAAGCTCATGTTGTTTGTCTTGTGTCTAGGGAAAATTCCATTAAGTTTGTAATGTCAAAACCAGTCCTTAGTGATCGACTTGCAAGATAGTACATTTAATTTCAGCAGTTTAAGATTGTGTACATTCCCTAAAAGGCTGTAAAGGGACAAACACTGGCTGACTTCTTGGCAGACTACCCGATACCTTATAATTGGGAACTGAGTGATGAACTTCTTGATGAAGATGCAATGGTCATTGAAGATAGAACCCCATGGAAGATGTACTTTGATGGTGCCGCACATCGAGATGGAGCTGGTACCAGTGTAGTGTTTGTCACTACATAAGAAGAGGTCATCCCATACTCTTGTACCCTAACAAATCATTGCTCTAATAATGTTGCTGAATATCAAGCTTTAATACTTGGACTTGAGATGACAGTTGACATGAAACAACTGCAATTATGAGTCTTTAGTGACTCCCAATTGGTGATCAAGTAGCTTTTGGGAAGCTATAAAGTTAAAAAGTCTGAGCAACAACTATATCATGATTATGCACAGAAGTTAATGGGGTGGCTTGGAGAAGTAACCCTTCAACATGTGCAAAGGGGATAAAATAAGCAAGTTGATGCCCTAGCTTCTTTGGCCTCAACCTTGACAATTCCAAATCAGACGCAAGTCACTATCCACTAAGAATGGGTAGTACCGTCAGCAAGTGAAGATAAAGAAAATAATGTTGAATACCTTGTTATCATATCTAAAACTGAAAAAGAAGATTGGTGACAACTTATCATTGATAACTTATGTTATAGGATACTCCTAGAGGACCCAAGGAGAAGGACAGACATTCATCATCGTTCACCTCACTTCCTTTACTATAAGGACATATTGTACAGAAGATCATTTGAAGGAGTACTCTTACGATATATGGGAGAGGAAGAAGCAATTCAAGCTTTCCATATCGAGTATGGATTGCATTAATCTGGACCGAAGCTTTATTTTCACATTATAATGATGGGATACTATTGGCCAATGATGGTAAAAGATTGCTATGACTATGCTAGAAGATGATAATCTTGTCAATTTCATGCGAATTTCATTCATCAACCTCCTGAAGTACTACACCCAACTGTAGCATCTTGGCCATTCAATGCTTAGGGAATGGATGTTGTTGGTCCACTACCACTATCTTCTGTTCAACACTTATACATCTTGACTGCGACATATTACTTCTCAAAGTGGGCGGAAGCTATTGCTCTTAAGGAAGTAAAGAAAGGAAATATTGCAAGCTTCATCCGAGTGAATATCGTCTACCACTTTGGAATTCCTCAATATATAATAACTGATAATAGTAAGCCATTTGATAAAAAACTGATGAATAAGATTTGTGATCTCTTTGGCTTCAAGCAACGCAAGTCTTCTATGTACCATGCTTTCGCTAATGGTTTAGCTGAAGCCTTCAATAAGACTTTACACAACTTATTAAAGAAAGTCGTCTCCAAATCCAAACAAGACTGACATGAGCAAATAAAAGAAGCTTTATGGGAATATAGAACAACATACCGCACACCAACATAAGCAACCCCATATTCGCTTGCTTTTGGAGTTGAAGTCGTCCTGCCACTTGAGTGTCAAATACCTTCTTTGATACTGGCTATTCAAGAAAGGCTCACTGATGAAGAAAATGCTAAGTTGCGTCTTGCGAAGTTATAAGCTTTTGATGCTAAGACGCTGGAGGCTCAACAAAATCTTGAATATTATCAAGCCCGGCTTGTTCTTTCTTTCAACAAAAGGGTTCGCTTGAGGTGCTTTCAAGTTGGAGATTAAGTCCTTACAGTAAGAAGGACCATTATCACTTCTCATAAGTTTGGGGGGAAATTCAAGATGAAGTGGGATGAACTATATGTCATACAAGATGCATATTCAAATAGAACTTACAAGCTTGTCGATGCAGATGGCGTAAGGGTTGGCGCCATCAATGCCAAGTTTTTGGAGAAGTACTATCCTTGAAGGAAGATGTACACTTCTTAAGGCATGAGTATAAACTGCATGTACACTCCTTATAGAACGAGTATAAACTGCATGTACACTCCTTAAGGCATGAGTATAAACTGTACGTACACTCTTTAAGGCACGATATGAACTGCATGTACACTCCTAAAGGCACGAGTATAAACTGTATGTCCACTCTTGGCCTACAAGAGTATAAACTATGTACGGCTTAAAAAATAAAAGTCCGCTAGGTTGAAAACCTCGAAAGATGTGGCCTATGAAAAAGTTAGGGCATAAAAAAAACATTCACCCAGAATTACGTTGTGACTTGATCCTCTTTACTGAGGTACTTAGGCACTTGGAATTTCATTCTGAGTTCAGTTGCATGAGTGTCAAAAAAAAATATATGATCCTGCAGTATCTACCATATGGATACTAAGTATGAAACTATTCTAATTAAATTTTGGACTTGCTCTAAATATTTGTGACTCAATGGGGGTAATCCATCGAAAAGAAAGAGAGTTCCTTCAATGGGATTTGGAATGCCAAAGTTCTATAGGCCTACAACTAGAAGAATCTCAAAATTTACATGTCTTAAGGTGGAGAAGATTTGTTCATTTTCACCTTAAGCGGGCCTCTAACGAGTTTATCCTTAAAGGATATTGAAATTTTTATGCCTTAAGGTGGATAAGATTTGTCTCTTTGCACCTTAAGATGACCTCTTACGGGTTTATACTTACAGGATATTGAAATTTTCATGCCTTCAAGTGGATAAGATTTGTCCCTTTGCACCTTAAGCTGACCTCTTACGGGTTTATCCTTAAAGGATATTAAACTTTTTATGCCTTAAGGTGGATAAGATTTGTCCCTTTGCACCTTAAGCTGACCTCTTACGGGTTTATCCTTAAAGGATATCAAAATTTCCATGCCTTAAGGTGGACAAAGTTTGTCCCTTTGCACCTTAAGTTGGCCTCTCATGGTTTTATCCTTAAATGGATATCGAAATTTTCATGCCTTAAGGTGGACAAAATTTGTCCATTTGTACCTTAAGTTGGCCTCACGCGGGTTTATTCTTAAAAGGATCTCAAAAGTTTTATGCCTTAAGGTGGACAAAATTGGTCCCTTTGCACCTTAAACTGGCCTCTCGCGAGTTTATCCTTAAAAGGATCTCAAAAGTTCTATGCCTTAAGGTGGACAAAATTATCCCTTTGTACCTTAAATTGGCCTCTCGCTGGTTTATCCTTAAAAGGATCTCAAAAGTTCCATGCCTTAAGGTGGACAAAAAATTATCTCTTTGCACCTTAAGCTGGCCTCTCGCAGGTTTATCTTTAAAGGGATCTCAAAAGTTCCATGCCTAAAGGTGGACAAAATTTTTCCCTTTGCACCTTAAGTTAGCCTCTCGCGGGTTTATCCTTAAAAGGATCTCAAAAGTTCCATGCCTTAAGGTGGACAATATTTGTCCATTTTCAGCTTAAGATGCCTCTCACGGGTTTATCCTTAAAAGGATATCAAAATTTCCATGCCTTAAGGTGGACAAAATTTTTCCCTTTGCACCTTAAGCTGGCCTCTTACGTGTTTATCCTTAAAAGGATATACAAATTTCCATGCCTTAAGGTGGACAAGATTCGTCCCTTTGCACCTTAAGCTGGCATTCTAATGGATTTGTTATGAAAAGGGAGCATCTTGAAGTCAAATTGGCCGGTCTTAGAGTGTACAGAGGTGAAGTTAAACTCTTGCACCCTAAGCCGATTGTTGCAAAGTCAGCATTTTAAAGTCAAATTGGTCGGTCTTTAGAGTGTACGAAGGAGAAGTTAAACTCTCACATTCTAATGCCGATTGTTACAAAGTTAGCATTTTGAAGTCAAATTGGTCGGTCTTAGGTGTACAGAGGTGAATTTAAACTCTCGCACCCTAAGTCGATTGTTGCAAAGTCAGCATCTTGAAGTCAAATTGGTCGGTGTTAGAGTGTATGGAGGCGAAGTTAAACTTTCGCACCCTAAGCCGATTGTTGCATAGTCACCATCTTGAAGCCTAATTGGTCGGTCTTAAGGTTTACAGAGGCGAAGTGAAACTCTCGTACCTTAAGCCGATTGTTGCATATCTTTTTCAACCCTACAAAAAAAGGAAGAAACAAGAAAGAGAGTAAAAACACAAATAGAAAGGATGTTACCTATCAGAGCGTTGCGATTTTGAAAATTGTATATCAACAACTTGGATTGAGACAAGATTTTTGGATGAGCATAAATCTCTAAAAGTCTAGTTTGAGGCAATCAAAACACCCTTTGATGGTGATGATCCCACATCAAGAAATAAATTATTTTGTGAGGCGATGCAAATCTGGAATCCTCTGTCGGACAACATATAAGATAAACTTTAAAAAATCATCTAGAATAATCCAATAAGTGTTAAAATCCAAATTTTGGATATTTTATACATGCATGTTTCCGGAATCTATAGGATCAAGCGATCATAATTTCGATACTCTCACATTGAGATATAATTTTTTTGGTGATATCGCGTAAATCTGAAATTGTTGATGTATCAAAACTCAATGTTAATTTCGGGATAGTACCTAAAAATATCTCGATTGTATTAAATTATGAATTTTGGATATGTTATAGATCTTTGTATCTAGTTTCACAAGAATTAAGCAGCTTGTGATTTCATCCTTCCTATTTTAATATATGAAAGTTTTAGTAAAGATGCGTAGATGTAAAATTTTCAGCACGATAAAATTTAGGGCTAATTTCAAAAACTTATCAAGAATTATATTGAAGGAATTTGAAGCTAAATTTTGGATATGTTATAGAACTCGAAGTCTAGTTTCTGGCATATCAAACAGTTCATGATTTTAATAATCCTAGAATTGGATATAAATTTTATACCACAAACATGCTGTGCTGAAAAGAAAAAGTGACGAAAATAAGAAAAAAGTAGGAGGGAAAGAAATTAAATCAATATTGATGGCTTGAAAACCCCAAAATTGATATTGAGAAAGTGGAGAAACTACCTCCTTTTATAGAGTTGTAGGATTGATGTTTCCTTCTCCAATATAAGTTCAGATTCGAATAACTTCTATCTTCAAATTCAAATTGGAGATTGTTTCCTTCTCCCATACAAATTCAAATTAGAGGTTATTTTCTTCTCCCATACAAATTCAAATTGGAGATTGTTTTCTTCCCCCATACAAAATCAAATTGAAGGTTATTTTCTTCTCCCATACAGATTCAAATTGGAGGTTGATTTTCTTCTCTCATACAAAATTTCAATTGGAGGTTATTTTCTTCTCTCATACAAATTCAAATTGGAGGTTCTTTATTTCTTCAATCTAAGTTCAAATCGCAATAGTTTTATTTCTGATTAAGTAAGGCGATGAAAAATTCTTCCAAAATTTATTTGAAATTGGATATCATGCCTCACCAACGGGTCTTAAGTATAGAGATTCATGAAAAAAAAATAAGAGAGTTTTGAGAGGCAATATCAATATGGTTTGGCTTTAATTTTTTTTAATGGGATATTCATATGTATAAAAATCATTGAAGTGCGAAGAAAACATGTTCAAATAATCATACTTCAAGGCTAGTCTCCAAAATATTAAATGCCTCGACAAGTCTAGAAGTAGGGGCATTTGTGGGCGATGCAATTTTGAAGATTTAAATCCGTACAAAATTCGGACTTTATTAAATTCAAAATATATTAGTCCCAAATAAATATTGCAGATTAATTATTTAAGTCTAAACATATATGAATTTAATTAAAGTCTATTTTTTTTATTGGGCTAGCCCATTGATTTGGGCTACAAATAATGAGCCCACTTTGCTAAGCCCAAGATATTGTCATATTCTATAGGCCCAAATAAATGTCACGTGTCAAATGACGTGGCATGCCAAGTCAAGTGAAAGAGCCAATAGGACTATGCTACATGTCAAAATGATGCAGGAGTCCTAGTGACATCAAAAGCCCATAAAAGGCGCCACGTCACTTGAATTTGATTAGTCAGAGAGAGTCCATATTCATTATGACTCTTTTCCTTCCACAACTATAAAGAGGGGTCTCATAATTCAAAAAAGACACCCCAGAACTCTAACAAGTAGCAAGAGAAATCTCGTGGATCAAACGCTGCAATTTCTCTAAAAAGCTCAAGCATTCAAATCAATTTCATCAAAACTCAAGATCAGGACCGCAAATTCAAGATCAAGCTTTAAGCCCTTGAATTCAAGCACAAGTCAAGATCAAGTCCCTCAAATCAATAAATCAAGTTCAAATTCAAGATCAAGTTTTAAGCCCTTGAATTTATATTTGAAAAGGCGAATCAGAGGACTCATAGAGATTTTAACACTCGCATATTGAAATCAATAAAATTAATTGTTGCAATATTTTCTTATCTCGAATTATTTATTTTACTGTCTCAAAAATTTTACTGTCCAACATATGGATTTACTTAAGGAAATAAAATCTACATCTACATCTACAATATATTAAAAGTATAAAGATACTTAGAAAAGTGAGTTAAACTTTTTATCCTTCATTAAAAGTTTTTGAAATAGATAAAATTATTTTTTAACTTTCTTAATTTATTATATTAACAATATTGACTCCTAAAATATATAAAACTTAAGATTCCTAAAATACATAATAAAAGAAAATATAATATAAATAAACTAATAAAATATATGGTAATTTTTCACGCCCTGAATTTGTTACGTGAAAGATTGAAAATATGAAAAGGTTTGGAGGGAGGGGGAAAGGAGTACAAGTCACTATTGACATCTAACTACAAGTATGGTCCCGAATGAAAAAGAAATTAAATACTATCCTAAATAATTTGTTTAGTAAAAAATATAAAATAATGCCTTACATAATTTAATAGCACAGCTGATTCTTACCTTTTTTTCAAAAGAAAAATAATTTTTTTTCATATTCAAAGAATTCCTTTCTTAAAAAAAAAAAAATTTAGACTTTTATGAATTAATTATTTTTTCTTTCGAAACAATGTAGTTCTGTAGAGGAGATTATTCTCTCAATATTATATTTTTTTTTTGTATCACTTTTATGTAGATTTAATTTATTAGAAGTTATGTTTTAATAATTTCTCTTTGTTATCATCGTTCAAGATTTCTTTATTTTTTGATGATGTAAAGAAAAACTAAAGAATAAATATTTATATTATTTTTCATCTTTATCTATTCTTCTAATGATAATATATGCTTGTTCTTTTTTTTCTTTTTATTTGTGTCGTAGGAATATGTAATTTCTTGCCGCTTATATCCAAGTATTTTCAGTTATATTTCTATAAATTTTATACTCTCATGCTATCACTTTATGATTTTCTCTATGGTTAATAATTAAAGAATCCTAAAATATATGATAGTAGGAAAATAAATTTCTCTTTTATATTGTCGTTCAAGATTTTTTTAATTTCTTGATAATGTGAATAAAAATTAAGGAATTTATGTATATTATTCTTCATCTCTCTCTATTTTTCTACTGATAATATATTCCTTTTTTATGTGTGTTGTAGGAATATAGAAATGCATTTTGACGGTTAATATCGAGGTATTTTTAATTATATATTTTTATAAATTTTCTGTTGTTAGTGTTGGCCAATAAAATTTTGAGAACGAAAATAAATAATCGGGACAAAAAAATATTACAACAATCAATTTATTGATTTCAATGTGAGTGTTATAATCTATATGAATCCTCTGATTCGCCTTTTCAAATATAAATTCAAGGGCTCCGAGCTTGATGTTGAATTTGAACTTTATTTGTTGATTTGATGGACTTGATCTTGACTTATGTTAAAATTCAAAGGCTTTTGGGCTTGTTCTTGAATATCATAGTCTTGATCTCGAATCTTGATGAACTGAATTTGAGTGCTTTAGCTTTGTAGAAAAATTGCGATGTTTGATCCACGAGCTTTCTCTTGCTTCTTGTTAGAATTGTTGATCCCCTTTTTTGAATTATGAGACCCCTATATATAGTTGTGGAAAAGGAATAGTCCTAGCAAGGTAAATTTCTTTTGACCAATCAGTTTCAAGTGACATGACGTATTTTATGGGCTTTTGATTTCACTAGGTCTGCTGCAACATTTTGTTATGTGGCATGGTCCTATTGGTTTCTTCACATGACTTAGCATGCCACATCATTCGACGTGTGACACTCATTTGGGCCTCTAGAATATGATAATATCTTGTGTTTAACAAAGTTCTATCCTCATTTGTAGCCCAAGTCAACTAGATATCCCAATAAAAATTGGACTTTAATTAAATCTATATATATATATATATATATATATATATATATATATATATATTGACTTAATTAGTATAATTATATTAATCCACAATATTTATTTTGAACTAATATATTTTGAATTTTATATAATGCATATTTTGTACAGACTTATATTTAATAAAATTTCATTGCCTATAAAATGTCACCTACTTTAAGACTTGTCTAAATTTTTGTAGACTAGACTTGAAGTATGCAACGGACCCTTAAAAGCCCGTTTGGTTAGGATTAAAAACTAGCTTTTTAGTTTAAGTGATTTAAAACTTAAAATAAGTGTTTATAAATTGAGCAGATAAGTGTTATGATAGAAGTGTTAAAACTAAAAAAAGTTATTGATGTGTTTGGTAAAAAAATTATGTTCAACATTTTTTTGTTGTTAAAATGACTTAAACGTTCTTAAAGTTGTTAACATCATAAATAAGGTGAATTATTTATAATTTTAAAATATAAAATAATTTTTCTGAACAAACTCCTAATGTAATGAATGATTCGATGAAAACAAAGAAGAAAGATGAAGAGGAAATTGGAGGGAAGAGATGAAGCAAAGCAGCAAAGAAAAAAAGAAAAAAATTATCTACTAAGGGCCACAAGTTTAGAATATTGTTGGAATTGGAGAAAAATAAAAGAGATAAAAAGGTAAATATTTTGATCAAATTTAAACGAATTTTAATCTAAAAAGCAAAAAATTGGGGTTATCCAGCTTCTCTCTTTTTTATTTTTTTTAATCAGTTCTAAGCTTTTTAAAGTATTATTTATTTTACTAAACACCTTAAAAAGCTAAAAAAAAATAATATTATAAGCTAGTTTAACTAGATTTTAATTCTATCCAAATGAGCTCTAAGTTAAATTAATTCAAACAGTGTGTCAAATTTTTAATGCGCACATTCATGTTTTTCTTTCCTTTTTTTTATATATAAAAAAAAAAACCTTTGATTTGGTTTCCAGTAACTTTTCGTCATAACGTTAGAAGTATCATATTTTGGTAATGTTTAAAATACCTGACCCTTGTTTTTGACTTAAAGAAATTATGGTTATTAATTTGGACATCCTAATTCGACGAGTCAACGTGAGTCTCCAAGTTTAACAAGGTTTGGAATAGCAATCATAGTATCACCGCCTTAACAACCGACAACCGACAACCGACAACCGACCGTAGGAGTCCTTCACATATTAGGAAGCATCAATTGATTTGTGTAGGAATCCTTTACCTATAACGAAGCATTAGTTGCATATCTGTAGCCTCCCTATTTTTTTATGCTGCGGACTTGAGAAGTTTTTTTGTGACAGTAGCTTCATTTGTGATCTGTAATTGCGGGGAGGTAATTTCTTTCTCTTCCGTTATGATTTTCATCAACATTTTTTCTTTTCTTTGTTCTTTTTTTTTTTTTTAGTATTGAAAGAAACAGCAATACACAATTAACGGCTTAAGGTGTAAAAGATTAATTTTACCTCCGTACATCATAAAATCGACCAATTCGGCTTTAAGATGATGACTATGCAACAATCGACTTAGAGTGCGAGAGTTTAACTTCATCTTCGTACACTCTAAGACTGACCAATTTTCTTCAAGATAGTGTCTATGCAACAATCGGCTTAGGGTGCGAGAGTTTAACTTAGCCTCCGTACACTCTAAGACCGACCAATTTGGCTTCAAGATGATGTCTATGCAACAATCGGTTTAGGGTGCGAGAGTTAAATTTTGCCTCCGTACAATTTAAGATCGACCAATTTGACTTCAAGATGGTGGTTGTTCAACATTCGGCTTAGGGTGTAAGAGTTTAATTTCGCCTCCGTATACTCCAAGACCAACCAATTTGACTTTAAGATGGTGGCTATGAAACAATTGGCTTAGGGGTGCGAGAGTTTAACTTTGCTTCTGTACATTCTAAGACCGACGAATTTGACTTTAAAATGGTGGCTTAACAACAATTGGCTTAGGGTGCGAGAGTTTAACCTCGCCTCCATACACTCTAAGCCTGACTAATTTGACTTCAAGATGGTTCATTGGTTCTAATGGACGTGATAGTTTACCTTTTCTTTGAATAAAGACACAATATAGAAGAACTTTCTATCAGCAGCCGTTTGTACGGGTATTTAGTCCAACTTCAACTTTGTATTTAACTAAACCTCCTCTGTTCATGCAGACTGCAACAATGGTTCACTTTAAGAACTATATCTCTCCATCCTCCAAGAACAAGTATCTCCTTATTAAGGCTGATAATGGTACAATTTTTTCCAGTCTATTTACTCACACCCCATTAGTCGGTAAGTATGCAAAATCATGGACGCCTTTGATGAATTCTCTTTGTATGCCGAATTGGACTTCCGAACATGACCTTGGTTCAAATCGATTTGTTAAAGTATAGACTCTTCAGACTCTGAACCAATGTCAATTGAATGTTGCAAGCTCTCTTCATTGCTTAAGGAGACATATACTCCAAGGAGATATACGTTGGGGAAGTTCCATGAAGACAAATGGTAAATTTCATCATATTCAAGATTACTGGGATTAGACCAAGGATATGTTGGCTAAAAGTCAGCAAACTTTAAAAGCAACAAAAGTATATGATGCCACTTATACTTCTCTATTTACCTATGATCGAAGTTCAAATATATTGCAAACCTCTATTCAAGCTTGGTGTTCAACGAAAAACACGTTGTTGATGTCGATTAGAGATTTGTCTATATCCCTTTGGGATTTACCTAAAATTTAGGGCCTACCTATCAGTGGTCTTCCTTTTAAAGAAGTAGTGCCTGAATTCAAAAAGCTCATCGGTGTTAATGAGAAGAATGTGAGATTTATCCCTCGTACCTCTGAATTCTTATTTTTAGACTTTTAGAATCTTCAAGAAGTAGAGTCTTATAATCCAAGAGTTACTCTAAGAAAGTTGATAAAGTTTTGGTGTAAAAGTGTCCTAAGATACGAGGCAACTCCAGTGAGGAAGGAGAGAAAATATGTTCACTTGAAGTCAACACATAACCCAACTGGGACTATTCCTAACACAACAAAGTGGTCAAGCGCAGATGCTGTGACATTCTCTAAACTTGGAGTAAGGTATAAACATAGGGTGGATATATTATTTTTAGTATTTTTATCATGTTGGTTATGCAACTTTGTGTTTCCTCCTAAGGATGGGGATTTCATTTGCCCGAGAGCTTTTAGAATTGCAGCTATGATAGCCAATAAGAAAACTTTTATTCTTTCCATTCCTGTCTTGTCAAGCATTTAAAATGGTTTAAACCAAATTAAAAAAATTCGCAGCTTAAGCACATCAAAGTATCATTTCCAATCCATTATGTGTATGGCTGGATTGCTTACTATTTCCAGATATATTTTTCTCTACCTAATTGGCCATCTACTCTATTAATGGTAGCATATTATGGAGAATGTGCTGCAAGATATTTTGATGAAGAGCATGACAAAAAGCGTATCTATCGAGGAGATAATCACTATTTTATGGATAATGATAAAGATGGCAATTAAAAGATAAGTTAATTCATGAGCCTCTGTTTTAACTTTCTCCCATTCAAATATGAAGACTCACTCATCCTTGAACCATACAGCTCGTATTAATTTAGCTGTCAGTTTAGATTCTATAAAAACCTCCCTAGTAGCTAAGTAAATGATATTTGGAGTGCATCACATAATGCAGGTCTCAGATTTTATTGTATTTGTGTGTTGCATAGATCTATGGAAAAGGCAATTTTTCCTATGGCCCACCTAATGTGTGAAAGTACTCCTCTACTGCTTATAAATCTTAGTGGTACAAAGTTCATAGGAACTTTATTGAAGCTAACTTGCAATCTTTAGTGAATGTCATAGGTTTCATTATCAACACTCTTCAAGAACATGGTGAGGTGGTTCAAATTGTGGTTAAGCCTGCTGTTTTGAAATCTAAAGTAGTCGTTTCATACAAAGTTAAGGGCCCTTTATGTGAAAAAACTAAAAAAGAGGATCCGCCTTCCCAGACTCAACAAACTTTTAATAAATGACCATCTAAAGAAAAAAGTGATAGTAGTTATGGAGATCGTTGTTGGAAGAAGGTAAAACCATCTTTGGACAAGCCAGGTGATTCTAAATCCTATGTAGAAATTCTTGCTAGTGATGATAGTTCATCGAACACTCCACCAACCATAAAAAAGTTAATGACTTAACTCCTCACTAGTTCATAGTATATGAATCTCCTTTCCATACCCCTCATAAAATTTTTTTTCCTTTGTGTGTGCATGCAAACAATGTCAAAGTTTCGGAAGATCCTTACCAAATAAGCTACAAGGTAGCAGTGAGTGCGTAGTAGGTCTAGACTCAAGAGAGTTACTTCAATCATCCAAAGAGGTCACTTCTAATCCTTGCGGTAAAGTCAAAGTAAATGTAGAGTCAAGCTTTCCCCAGCGACCAGCGGTAACCATGTCTATTTTTGGTAGCAAAAAGGTTACCCCTGAGCTTAGAAAGAAATTTATCATAAAGGCCTAGGCTAGTATCCACACCAAACTTCCAACTCTTTCTCCAAATCGTGCTTCTTCTATACAAGATGATGTCGAAGTCATGCTCAATGACTTACATGGAATGGGTGTGGATATTTCCCCTTTGAAGAATTTATTGGGATCTTTCTTTGGGCTTGAGACTTCCTATGACCAAGCACGATCCACCCTTGTTGATAAATCGCAGTAATTAATGAGTCAGATCCATATTTTAAATACAAAGAACATCTTGAGCTTGTATTGAGGGAGAGAGATGAGAAATCTAAATAAGTTTTTTCCACCTGCAAATCTCTTGAGAAGGAAAGAAAGAAGGTGAACAAGTTAAAAGCATGCTGAGATGCTGCCAAGCAAGAAGTTGTAGAGATAAAATCCAAAGTTTCAGCTACTGAAGAAGAGTTTTCCAAGTGTTTTGATGTCTCTCTAGCAACAAAAAATGCCTCAAAGGTCGTAGAGAAGAAGAAGAAAGTGTTATAGTCTACTTTACAAGATTTTGTCAAAGCTATACTTAGAGTAGCCTTAGGAGATGTTTCTTTTCAAGCCTTCTTGTTGCTTTCTTTTAGCCTTTTATTGAGTAGTTGGATCTATTAGTTGTGATAGAAACTCTTTTTCTTTATATTGCACATTTCTTTTGCTATTCCTTTCTAATTTAAACTTCAAGAATTGCTAGCTTATTTTGATATGTTGATGTTGTAGTATTAAACTCGAGATTTCTCTTCAAATTGTTGACCATTGGCTTTACGTCTTTGTCTCACAATTGGGTTAGAGTTGAAACTTCAGTTTGGAAGCCTTAAGAACTAAAAAGAATAAATATATATATATATATATATATATATATATATATATATATTGTTCTTCATCTTTCTCTATTTTTCTATTGATAATATATGCTTGTTCTTTTTTTTTATTTGTGTTGTAGGAATATGTAGTTTCTTGTCAGTTATATCCAGGTATTTTTAGTTGTATTTCTATAAATTTTATATTGTTAGGCTATCGTTTTATGATTTTCTCTATGATTAATAATTAAAGAATCCTAAAATATATGATAGTAGGAAAATAAATTTCTCTTTAATATTGTCGTTCAAGATTTTTTTTCCATTTGTTGATGATGTGAATAAAAATTAAAGAATTTATGTGTATTATTCTTCATCTCTCTCTATTTTTCTATTGATAATATATGCCTTTTTTTATTTGTGCTGCAGGAATATAGAAATGCATTCTTAAGGTTTATATCTAGATATCTTTAGTTATATTTTTTTTTTATAAATTTTGTATTGTTATTGTTGGACAATAAAATTTTGAGACCGAAAATATATAATCGTGATAAGAAAAAAAATATTGCAACAATCAATTTATTGATTTCAATATGAGTGTTACAATCTCTATGAATCCTCTGATTCGCCTTTTCAAATATAAATTCAAGGGCTTCGAGCTTGATTTTGAATTTGAACTTGCTTTATTGATTTGATGGATTTGATCTTGATTTATGCTAGAATTCAAGGGCTTTGGGGTGTGTTCTTGAATCTTGCTGTCTTGATCTCGAATCTTGATGAACCGAATTTGAGTGATTGCGCTTTGTAGAAATCCACGAGCTTTCTCTTGCTTTTTGTTAGAGTTGTTGGTCCCTTTTTTAAAATTATGAGAGCCCTATTTATAGTTGTGCAAAAGGAAGAGTCCTAGCCAAGGTGAATTTCTTTTGATAAATCATATTCAACTTACATGGCGCCTTTTATGAGCTTTTGATTTCACTAGGCCTACTGCATCACTTTGACATGTGGCATGACTCTATTGGTTTCTTCACTTTGCTTAGTATGTCACATCATTCGGCGCATAACAGTTATTTGCTCCTCTAGAATATGATAACATCTTGTGCTTAACAAACTAGGCTCCACATTTTATAACCCAAGTCAATGGGTAAACCCAATAAAAATTGAACTTTAATTAAATCCATATATATATTTGAACTTAAATAATTAATCTAATTATATTAACCTGCAATATTTATTTGAAACTAATATATTTTGAATTTAATATAATTAAGATTTTATATGAATTTATATTTAATAAAATTTTATTTCCTATAAAATATTTCCTACTTTAAGACAAAGTTTTAAATTTTTGTAGACTAGATTGGAAGTATGCGACAGACCCTTTAAGTCAAATTAATTCAAACAGTGTGTCAGATTTTTAATACACACGTTCATGTTTTTCTTTCCTTTTTATTTTAAATAAATTTTCATCATAACATTAGAAGTATCGTATTTTTATAATGTTGAAAATACCACTAGCCCTTGCCTTTGACTTAAAGGAATTGTGGTTATTAATTTGGACATCCCACTATGGCCAGTCAACGTGAGTCTCCAAGTTTAACAAGGTTAAAAATAGCAATCATAATATCACCGCCTTAACAACCTACCTCAGGAGTCCTTTACACATTAGGAAAAATCAATTGATTTGTGTAGGAATCCTTTACCTATTAGGAAGCATTAATTGCATATTTGTAGCCTATAAATAGCCTACGCCTGTTCTCATTTTTCTTTTTATACTGTAACAACAACAACTTATCCAGTGTATTTCCACATAGTGGGGTATGAGAAGGGTAGAGTGTACGCAAATCATACTATTACCTCAGTGTATTCCCACATAGTGGGGTCTTGGAAGGGTAGAGTGTATGCAGACCATACTACTACCTCAGGTAAAGTAGAGAGGTTGTTTTCGATAGACCCTCAGCTCAGGACCGACAACAGTATAACAAACACAAAGCATATATACATATAGACTCGTACAATATCTAAAATTTAACTAACACTGCTAGCCACAGGATAATACGAAAAAATTATCTATCCTAAACCAAAGACAATACTTAACACCACGAATAAGAAACATCAGACACAAATTATCAAGGATCTTTTACCTTCTACCCTAAATTACCCCCCATCCCTCTACCCGAGTTCGCGTCCTTAACACCTTCCTATCAAGGGTCATGTCCTCCATAAGATGCGGACTTGAGAAAATTTTGTTGACAGTAGCTTCATTAGTGATCTGTAATCGCAGCGAGGTAATTTCTTTCTCTTTTGTTGTGATTTTCATCAACTTCTTTTCTTTTATTTGTTCTTTTATTAGTATTGAAATACCTAACAATACACAATAATTGGTTTTAGGTTCGAGAGTTTTATTTTGTCTCCGTACACCTTAAGACTGACGAATTCGACTTCAAGATGGTGTCTATGAAATAATCAGTTTAGGGTGTGAGAGTTTAACTTCGCCTACGTACACTATAAGACCAACAAATTTAGCTTCAAGATCGAGGCTATTCAACAATATGCTTAGGGTACGAGAGTTTAAATTCATCTCTGTAAACTCTAAGATTGACTAATTTGACTTCTAGATGGTGGCTTTGCAATAATCAGCTTCGGGTGTGAGAGTTTAACTTTTCCTCTGTACACTCTAAGACCGACCAATTTGACTTTAAGATGGTTCATTAGTCCTAATGGACATGAAAATTCACCTTTTGTTTGAATAAAGACATAATATAAAGGAACTTTCTGTCAGCAACCGTTTGTACATGTATTTTGTCCAACTTCAACTTTGTATTTAACTAAAACTACTTTGTTCATGCAGACTGGAGCAATGGTTCACTTTAAGGACTATACCTCTCCATCCTTCAAGAACAAGTATCTCCTTATTGAGGCTGATGATGGTAAAATTTTATCCAAGCTATTGACTCACACTCCGTTAGTCAGTAAGTGTGAAGATTCATGGATGCCCTTGATGAATTCTCTTTATATGTCGAACTGGACTTCCGAACATGACCTTGTTTCTAATCGATCCATTAAAGTATGGACTCTTCAAACTCCGAACTAGCGTCAACTGAATATTGCAAGCACCTTTCCTTTCTTAGGATGCCAAATACTCCTTGGAGATATACATTGGGGAATTTCCATGAAGATAGATGGTGAATTTTGTCATATTTAAGGATACTGGGAATGGGCCGAGGATATCTTGGCTAGAAGTCAACAAACTTTGAAGGCAACAAAATTATATGATGCCGTTTATGCTTTTTTTTTTTTACCTTTGATCAAAGTTGAAACATATTTCAAGCCTTACTTGAAGCTTGGTGTTCAAGGATAAACACGTAGTTAATGTCAATTTGAGAGTTGTCTATATCCCTTTGGGATTTACATGGAACTGAGGGCCTACCTATCAGTGGTCTTTCTTTTGAAGAATTAGTGCCTGAATTCAAAGTTTTCATCATCGTTGATGATAAGAATGAGAGATTCATCCCTCGTACCTACAAATTCCTTTTTTTATCCTTTCAGCATCTTCAAGAAGGAGAGTCGCATAATACAAGAGTTACTCTAAGAAAGTGGATAAAGTTTTGGTGTAAAAGAGTCTTGAGATATAAGGCTGCTCTAGTGAGAAAGGAGAAAATATTTGTTCACTTGAAGTCAACACATAACCCAACTAGGACTATTCCTAACTCAACAGAGTGGTCAAAAGTAGATGGTGCGACATTCTCTAAACTTGGAGTTGGGTATAAACATAAGGTTGATGCATTTTTGGCAGCATTTTTATCATGTTGGTTATGAACCTTTATGTTTTGTTCAAAGGATGGGGATTTCATTCGCCCAGGAACTTTTAGAATTACAGCTATGATGGACAATAAGAAAACTTTTAGCCTTGCCGTTCCTGTCTTGTCAAGTATTTATAACGGTTTAAACAGGATTACCAAATATCCACAACTTGAGCACATCAAAGTAGTCTTTCTAATCCATTATGCGTATGGTTGGCTTGCTTACTATTCCAAGATACATTTTTCTTTTCCTAATGGTCCATCCACCTCATTAAAGATAGCATATTCTTGAGAAGGTGTTGCAAGATATTTTGATGAAGAGCATTCTAGAAAGCATATCTATCAAGGATATAACATTTCTTTGACTTCTACCATGCCGAAAAAGTCCAGTATTCACTATTTTATGGATAATGATAAAGATGCCGATTCAAAGATAAGTTACTTTATGAGCCTACATTTTAACTTTCTCCTTGTCAAGTATGAAGACTCATTCATCCTTGATCTATATAGCCTATATCGATTTAGCCTCCAGTTTGGATTCTATCTAATCCTCCCTGGTAGCTTAGTAAATGATATTCACTGTATATCACTTAATGAAGGGCTCATATTATATCATACTTGTGTTTTGCATGGATCAATGGAAAAGGAAACTTTTCCTATGACCACACCTAATATGAGAAAGCACTCTTCTATTGCGTATAAATCTTGGTGGCCCAAAGTTCATGGGAACTTTCTTAAAGCTAACTTGCAATCTTTGGTGAATATCGTAGGTCCTATTACCAACACTCTTCAAGAACATGGTGAGGAGGTTCAATTTGTTGTTAAGCCTGCTATTTTAAAATCTAAAGTAGTCTTTCCGTACAAAAACTCAAAAAGATGAGTAGTCTTCCAAGACTCAACAGACTTTTAATAAACGACCATCTCAAGACAAGAGTGATAGTAGTCATGGTGATTATTTTTGGAAGAAGATAAACCAACTTTGGACAAGCCAAGTGATTATAGCTCCTATGTAGAAATTCATGCTACTGATGATAGTTCATCGAAGACTACGCCAACCATAAAAAAGGTAACGACTTAACTCCTTCCTATTTCATAGTATATGAATCGCATTTACATACCCCTCATATAATTTTTTTCTTTGTGTGTGTAGGAAAAAAATGTCAAAGTTTTGGAAGATCCTCACCAACGTAATGTACAAGTTAGTAGTGAGTCCATAGTAGGTCTAGACTCAAGAGAATTACTTCTTTCATCCAAAGAGGCCACTTCTAATCCTTGCCATAAAGTCAAAAAAAATGTAGAGTCAAACTTTCCCCGGTAACCAACGGTAATCATGTCTATTTTTGATGGTAAGAAGGTTGTCTCAGAGCTTAAAAAAAATTATCATAAAGGCCTGGGCTAGTATCCACACCAAACTTGTAGTCCTTACTCCAAATCGTGCTTCTTCTATCCAAGATGATGTCAAAGTCATACTCAATGACATGCATAGAATAGGTATGGATATTTCCCCATTGCAAAATTTATTGAGGTCTTTCTTCAGGATTGCAACTTTCTATGGCCAAGCATGATCCAACCTTGTTTATAAAACCACAGCAATTAAAGAGTCAAAGCCATATGTAAAAGCCAAAGAGCATCTTGAGCATGAATTGAGGGAGACAGATGATAAATCTGAAGAAATTGTCGCTTGTAATTCTTTGAGAATGTGAGAAAGAAGGTGAAAAAGTTAAAAGATTATTGAGAAGTTTCCAAGAAAAAATATGTAAAGATGGACTCAAAGGTTTCAGCTGCTAAGGAAGAGTTTTCAAAGTGTTCTGACGTCTCTCTGGAAACAACAAATGCCTCAAAGTTCGTAGAGAAGAAGAAGCAAGTCTTAAGGCTGTTTTACAAGATTTAGTCAATGCTATACTTAGATTAGCCTTCGGAGATGTTTCCTTTTAAACCTTGTTTTTGCTTTTTTTTTTAGCCTTTTATTGAGTAGTTGGATGTATTAGTTATAATAGAAACTCTTTTTTTTTTATTGCACATTTCTTTTGCTATTCCTTTTGAATTTCAACTTTAAGAATTGCTTGCTTATTTTAATATGTTGATGTTATAGTATTAAACTCCAGCTTTCCTTTTAAACTTGTTGACTATTGGCTTTACATCTTTGTCTCACAACTGGGTTAGACTTGAAACTTCAGTTTGGAATCCTTCAAAATTAAAGATTTTATCTTACAAACTTAATAATTGCATGTTTGACAGATCTACTGCAGGCTTTGGGTATTCCAAATCCTATTAATATCGCTTTCTTTTTTTTGATAAGGTGCCTCCATTGAGCCACAAGTACATGGAATAAGCCCAAAACTTAATTAAGATGTATGCAGGCTTAAATTTCATCTAGCGGATCAACCAGGGACATATATTTTTAGATACTTATGTAACTGAACTCAGAATAAAATTCTAAGCGCCTGCATAACTTAGTAAAGAGGATCAAGTCACAACGTAGTTCTGGGTGAGTTCTTCTTTTTGAAGTCCTAACTTTTTCCTAGTCCACCTCTTTTGAGGTTTTCAACCTAGTAAACTTTTTCTGAGTCGTACACTATTTACACTCTTGTGGGCCAAGAGTGTTATACACCTTCAAGGATAGTACTTCTTCAAGAACATGGCATTGATGGGACTAATTTTTATGCCATCTTCATCGATAAGTTTGTAAGCACCATTTGAATATACTTTTTGTACGACATATGGTCTATCCCACTTCGGGGTAACTTTGCCCCCAGACTTGTGAGAAGTAATAATTGGCCTTCTTACTGAAGGATTTAATCTCCAAATTAGAATCACTTCAAGTGAACCATTTTGTTGAAAGAACAAAATAGCCGGGCTTGATAACATTTAAGATTTTCTTGATCCTCTAGCCTCTTCTCATTAAGAGCTTCTAACTCCGTAAGACGTAACTTAGCATCTTATTCGTCGGTGATTCCTTCTTGAATGGCCATTTAAAGAAGGTATTTGATTCTCAAGTGGCATGATTGTTTCAATTCCAAAAGCAAGCACATATGGATTTGGTTGCGTCGGTAAGCGATAAGTTGTTCTATTTTCCCATAAAGCTTCTTCTATTCATTCATGCCAGTATCATTTGGTTTTGGAGATGACTTTCTTAAACAAATTAGATAAAGTCTTATTGAATGCATCTGCTAGACCATTGGCGATGACATGGTACATAGAAGTTTTACGCTGCTTGAAACCAAAGAGATCACAAATCTTATTCATCAGCTTGTTATCAAATGATATGCCCTTGTTAGTTATTAAAGCGGTATATGATATTTACTCAGATGGAGGATGAAATATTTTATTTCTTTATGTCCTTGAGAGCAATAACTTTGGCCCATTTTAAGAATTAATCCATCATGGCGAAGATGTACAAGTGTCCACCATAAGATTTTGATAGTGTCCTAATAACATTCATTCACCAAGCATTAATGGACAAGATGATATAGTTGGGTATAATACTTTAGGAGGTTAATGTATGAAATTTGCATAGAATTGGTAAGATTTGAATCTTCTAGCCTAGTCAAAGCAATCTTTCACAATCATTGGCCAATAATATCCCATCCTTTTAATGTGAAAATAGAGTTTCGATTCAGATTGATGTGATCCACAAACTCCCATGTGTGCTTCTTGGAAAGCTTGAATTTCTTCTTCCTCTCCCAAACACCGTAAGAGTACTCCTTAAAATTATTTTTTGTAGAGTGTGTCTTTGTAGTAATGGAAGCGAGGTGCACGATGACGAATGTCAGTCCTTCTCTTTGGATTCTTTGGAAGTATCCCATAAAATAAGTAGTCAATGATAGGTTGTATCCAATCTTCCTTTATATCTCCAGACACGGTGATGAGGTGCGCAACTTTATTTTCTCCATATTCACCCTTACTCAGCGGTGGTACTAACTATTCTTAGCAGATAGTAACTCGTGTATGATTCGGTAGACTTAGGGTTGAGGCCAAAGCAGATAAGGTATCAACTTGCTTATTTTTTTTCTCGGTATGTGCTAGAGTGTCACTTCTCTAAGACATACCATTAAATTTTGTGCATAATCATGACATGGTAGATCATGCTTTCTGACTTCATAGCTTCCCCAAAGCTACTTAATCAATAATTAGGATTCACTAAAGACTTGTAATTGCAGTTGCTTTATGTCGAAAACCATCTCAAGTCTGAGTATTAGCGCTTGATATTCAGTAACATTATTGGAGTAACAATTTTTCAAGGTAAAAGACTATGTGATGACCTCTCCTTGTGGAGTGACAAGCACTATGCCAGCACCAGATCTATCTAGATGTGTAGTACTGTCAATGTACATCTTTCATGGAGATCTAACTTCATCAACCATTGCATCTTTATCAGGAAGTTCATTGGTCAATTCCTAGTTATTAGGTATTGGGTGGTCTTCCAAGAAGTCTACCAAATATTTTTCCCTTTACAACCTTTTACGGAACATATACGATTTAAAACTGTTGGAATTAAAGGTTCCATCTGGCAAGTCAGTCACTAAGGACTGGTTCCAACATTACACACTTGATAGGATTTTTCCTAGACATAAGATGAATGATGTGAGCTTTAAAGTAGTGCTTCATATTTTGGATTAAGAAGTCCAACGCCAAACCCAACTTTTTGATTGGAGAATAATTTAGCTTATTTGGTGTCATAATTCTGCTTAGATAGTAAAGGGAGTTTTCCTTGCATTCACTATTTTCATGTGTTAGTAGTACTCCAACTGACCTTTCATACGTCACGATGTAGAGTGTCAACACTTTTCTAGGTATAGGTTCCATAACTGGAGGCTTTATCAAGTATGATTTTATACTTTCAAAGGGCTTACTACAAGCTTGGTCCCATTCGAAAGGAGCATCTTGTTCATAAGAAGGCTAAATGGTTGACATTTCCTGGAAAGATTTGAGATGAACTTTCTTAAATATGCTAGCCTTCCTTGAAGACTTTTCAAGTCATGAATGTTTCGAGGCCCAGGTATCTTAAAAATCACATTGACCTTGGCCGGATCAATTCCAATTCCTCGGTGTTGTACAATGAAGCCAAGGAACTTTTTAGAAGTTACTCCAAAGGCACATTTTAATGGATTCATCCTAAGTTAATATCTTTGAAGAAACTTGAATACCATTCTTATGTCTTTTAAGTTCTTATCTGTCTTTCTTAACTTCACCACAAGGTCATCGACATTCATTAGACATTTTTATGGAGTATGCCATCAAAGATATTTTGTATAAGACTTTGATAAGTGGCACCAACATTTCTTAAACCTAAAAGTATCACGTTGTTATAATTAATACCTTTGGCCATACAGAATGCTGTGAACTTTTCCTCTTTTGATCCCATATGGATTTGGTTGTAGTTTGATGAACCATCTATAAAGGACATTGCCTCTTAACTAGTGGTGGCATCAATTATCAATTCTTCTGTGGGGATTGGAAAATCATCTTTAGGACATGCGTTGTTGAGATCCCAAAAGTCGATAGAAACTTGAATTTGGTCATTCTTATTTTGTGTTAGAATAATACTTGAAATCCACGTAGGGTATTTAACTTCATGATGACCTTATTTTCGATCAATGGAATCAACTCTGGCATAAAATGCCTCTAGGCTTACATAATAGGACGAGTACCATTCTTGATCGCCAACTGATTGATTGCAACGTTTGGATCTAAGCCGAATATTTCCTTATAACTCTAAGTGAATACATCCATATATCTTTGAGTATATCTAAATAAATGATTTCCTCCTCTTTTTCTAGAAACACACTAGGGTAAGTTGGTTTTGGGTTTTCATTAGTTCCAAGATTAACTTTCTTTAAGGGATTTGTTGTGGCCTTCACTCCTTCTTTAAGTTGTGATAGAGCATCTCCAGCATCTTTCTCCTCCTAAGGATCATCATCATTGATAGATATGCGGTAGCACTAAAAAGTATCTTCTATCTCTTCATCAACCTTTATTTGAGATGAGACATCATTCTTATTTTGGGTTGTAAGGGATATGAAGAGTTGCCATATTCTTTATCTTCCTCATGCTTCTTGGTATAATCCACCGTATGAGCCTTCGATTTTAACACCTCATTGCACAAAATCACTAGTTTCGTCTGTCGCCTCATTCTAGAAGGTTCAAATTTTGGAAATCTTCTTGTATCTTAGGTGAAGAATGTCTTACTATGTTTAGACAACTTCTTCGGTGCTTTTTTCTTTTCTTGGTATTTAATGGACCCCACATCTCAAAAACAAAAATTCTTGTAGTTGGTTCTCCCAATCGATCAAAGAAAGAAGGCCTTTGTTGGATGAAGTAGACTCCTCATCTATAGTGATATAGTTACTAACCGCCCTTCTTATGGAGATATAAATTAGAGGTGTCTTCATGTATCCAAGGCCTCCACGTGCTTACCTAGTTTTACACTCCAACAAAATTTTGCCCAACATTAATGGCTCATTAGTATTATATCCAACCTTTACAAATAGCTTATAAGCATTTGGATCAAAGCCTAATTTTGTACGCTTTGTGGGAAATATCATATCTTGTGGTGGATTTTGAGCCACACCCTTTTCAAGCAAACTTAAGGATGGATTTATTACGTCAATTTTCTTAATAGGTAGAGTTAGACCCTTTATTGCATTATCTTGGATATCAGATGGGTGATCTTTCTCTTTCATTACCTTTGGTACATAACATATAACATGAGTTGCCTTTTCTTATGGGTGCGATGCTTTCTTTATTCAAAGTGAAGAGAGGCTTCTTGGTGGGGACTTTTTCAACAATAACCATGACCTTCTTAGATTCAAGATCATCACACTTGGTCTTGGTGACATCCTTAACTCTTTTCTCATTAACAACATAATTTTACAAGTAGAATTTTGCATCGGCAAAGTGTGATTCAGCTTCAGTGAATGGCTTATTATTGGCTACTATCTTTCTTTTCACTTCGCTTTCGAGATACTTTAAGCATTGATATTAAGATGATGAGATAATTTTATTCTGTGTACCCAAGCCCTCACAATCAATATATTCTATGAAGTGTTGGCATCAATCACATCTATCAATGTATTTGATCAAAAATCGTCCATATGAATTTATAATTTAATCGATCCTATGGCCCTATGACCCTCTTGGTTGAAGCCCTAGATCATCAAACGTCTTTCCACAGGTTCGTTTGTAGTGATGACAAGTTGCTTCATTATGCGAATAAGCAGAATATTGACTCTAGATCCCTCATCTATCAAGATTTTATTTATCTTCTTTCCTAGAACTTGACCCACCATATACAAGGGATGATTGTGTTGGGTTTCACCAAGAAGAAGATTGTTATTTGTAAATGCGATTTTTGTATTACATACATGTGCCTCTTGGCTAAGAGGTTTAATAGGCTCTTCGAAAGATGAAGGATCTTCCATAGGTAGGTTCTTACCCTTTGTCCCCTCTTTGCCAGTATTAAAACAAGATTTCTCAAGGCTGACTTGAGCCATTTTTACACAGAACCAACATGGTAAGTATTTTTCAAAAGTCACTGGATGTCGTCATTTTTGGTGGTGAAGATCCATTACCCTCATCTTCTTTGGAAACTTAACTAGCCTTTGTTTTCTCGGCTTCTTTACCATTCTTTGTTTTCTCAGCTTCTCCACCATCCTTCTTCTAGTTGGTTTCTTGAATGGCTCCTTTTATAGACTCGTCTTCTTGCATTTGTGCCCAGTCACCAGATTCCAACCTTCAGTATCACCTTTATCAACTAAAGACTTATCATGCTCTAATAGTAACTCATTATTCTTTTTGACACATATTTGGACCAGATCGAGAGAGAAAAAAGTGATAAAAATTTTGCAAGAACTGGCCATCTTATCATCAAAGAAGATCTTTGTTTTCATTTGCTAATTGCATGACTTTATCCTTAAAAACAAAATACTTTTGTAGAGGGTGACCCTCAAGACTATGATACTTGTAATAATTTAAGTCATTGGTCCTTTGAGTTTCGTTGGTCTGTATCATATATGGAAGTTCAATGAGCTTATGGTCAAGGAGTTCATTGAAAATCTTGGAAACATCAGAATCAAAGAAAGGATGTTTTTTTTCTTGCATCTCCTTTGAAGTTAAATTCTAATTTGGACGTGCTCGAGAAGTTGTCTTCATAATTTGCTTCTTGCTCACCTTCGTGGTGACCTTCATAGGAGACACTTCAATATTCATGGATTCCTTATTATCAATTTTGGGTATAAACATGCCCTATTTTTTTGGTTTGTGCTTATCCTTTCCCCTTCGAGGGTAATGGATAGGTGTTACTCCCTTTCCAATAGAAGATATGCTTAACTCTATATAGTGAGAATGAGTAGCTAACTCTTCAAAGGATTTAGGCTTAATGTGTTGTAAGATATAGAGAAACTCCCAGTTCATTCCTTGGATGCATATCTCTATTGCAAAGTTTTCATTGAGCCTGTCTTTGCAGTTTAGACTTGCGTTTCTCCATCAATTGATGAAGTCAATGACTGGCTCATCCTTACTTTTCCAAGTATTCTTGGGATCTATCATGCTTACTGTACGCCTTATGCTATAAAAGTAATTTAGAAATCCATGCTTCAATTGCTCCTAACTATCGATGGAGTTAGGCTAAAGGAATGTATACCAATTGAAGGTGTTTTTTTTAGGGGATGAACAAACTATTTGTAAAGATAGTCACCGTAAGTTCCAGCATTATTACATATCTCAACGAAGTGTGCGACATATTGTTTTAGTTTTCCTCTATCCTGAAATTATTGAAATTTGGGGGGTTGATAGCCAGACGGTGTTTTGAGGCAATCAATTCTTGCAGTATAGGGCTTGGCATATCTCAAAGAAGACTTAGTGACAACATCATACTTATTTTTGAGGATCCTTTCGATGAACTCCCTTAATTGATCAATCAGGATAAATCCCTCAGAAGAGACTTAAACTTCCTTAGTAGGTGGTGTTTGTTTTATGGGATGCTTTGTCTCCTGAACATCTAGAGTATTCCCATGTGCATGGCTATGCTAGCCATATATTAAGCTATCCATCCTATCTGCCAACTTATAAATTTAAGCGTCTTGATTTTGCTAATACTTAGTGAGGCCTTCAATTGCCCTCGTCAGGTTTGCAAGTTATTCCTTCACTGATGAAGTATGGGTCACCATTGCTTGCATGATCACTGAAGACATTAGAGAGTAGCATGAATTGTCACATCAGTTGATCTTTGGAGTGCTAAGCTTATCCGATGTAATTGGAGCCGATGA
The DNA here is from genome assembly GCF_002878395.1 of Capsicum annuum. Taxonomy (NCBI): domain Eukaryota; kingdom Viridiplantae; phylum Streptophyta; class Magnoliopsida; order Solanales; family Solanaceae; genus Capsicum; species Capsicum annuum. The sequence continues at coordinate 73,369,721 of NC_061120.1, read as the reverse complement.
GTTAGAAGAACGATCATCATTCTTTGCGCCAAAGTATTTGGAACTAAAATGCTCAAGTAGATCTAGAGTCTTCTTAAGTGACTCTGCCATATTGTTTCCTCCTTCTAAAGTAGTTCCATGGGATCCCACTTCTTTTAAGGTTGAAGATCTAAAAATTGGAGTTGGCGCGGATGACACTTGACGTATTTGTTGTCCTAGCAATCTAGCCTTGCTCCTTATGATAGCTCCAAACTTTCCAAAAGTAACGCCATAGATACTCCTTAATTCAGTAGAGAATTTGGAATCAGCAACCTTGGAAGCAGTTGATTGAGAATTGACCTTCTTGGAAGTCATTTCATTGTTCTTAAACTTTGAACTTGGAAAATTTGAGATTAAAAGTAGAGATTGTCCCACTGGGCGTGCCAGCATTTGTTGGACAGTAAAATTTTGAGATCAAAAATAAATCATTAGGACAATAAAAAAAATATTGCTGCAATCAATTAATTGAGTTCAATGTGAGTGTTATAATCTCTATGAATCCTCTAATTCACCTTTTCAAATATAAATTCAAGGGCTTCAAGCATGATCTTGAATTTGAACTTGATTTTTTGATTTAATGGAGTTGATCTTGACTTATGCTTGAATTCAAGGGCTTTTGGGCTTGTTCTTGAATCTTGCGGTCTTGATCTCGAATCTTGATGAGCTAGATTTGAGTGCTTGAGCTTTGTAGATAAATTGCGATGTTTGATCCATGAACTTTATCTTTGTTCTTGTTAGAGTTGTTGGTCCCTTTTTTGAATTATGAAACCCCTTTTATTATTGTGGAAAAGGAATAGTCCAGGCCAAGGTGAATTTCTTTTGACCAATCAGATTCAAGTGACATGATGCCTTTTATGAGCTTTTGATTTCACTAAGCGGGGAAACTAAAGAATAGCCCCAAAATAAGGTGGCTTTCAAGTTTTGACCCTAAATAAAAAATCTTCATAAAAATAGCCTTCAGATATTAAGTGATATATTTTCAGATAAAATTTCCCCTAACCAATGGAGTAAATTACATAAATATCCTCATAATGGATAACAACTTCATACTTATTCATCTTTCAGCTTTTTTTTTCTCTTTTTTTAATTTTACTTTGATTTTTCTTTTTAATTTTCTCTTTTCATTCTTAATTGAGAAAATACCCAATTACCCTCCTGAACTATACCCAAAAAGGCTATTACAGACCTCAACTTAAAAGGTGTCCTATTACCCCCTGAACTAATTAAAAGTGTAATTTTGACACCCTTAGTGCCTATGTGGCACATACATGGCACACACGTGTGCCTACATGGATACTTAAGTATGTGGTGACATATATGTGCCATGTAGGAACTAAGGGTGTGAAAATTACACTTTTAATTAGTTCAGTGAGGTAATAGGACCTCCTTTAAGTTGAGGTGTATCATAGTCTTTTTTGGTATAATTCAGAGGGGTAATTAGGTATTATCTCTTTTAAGTTTTTCTTAACCCTTACTTTTTTCTTCTTTTCCCCTCAACTTCTCTTTTTTTATCTTTAATTTTACTTTGATTTTTTTTTCATTTTAGTTTTTCTCAACCCTTACTTTTTTTTCCTTTACTCCTCTCAACGTCTACTTTTATAAAAAATACTTTTTTATTATATTTATTTGATTTTTCTTTTTTCTTTTTAAAATTTTCTCGGTCTTTATTTTTATCCACCTTTATTTTTTTCGTTCTCTCTCAACTTCTACATTTTCTTTGATTTTTTTATTTTCGTTTAATATTTTTCTTTATTTTCTTTATTTCTTCTAATCAAGTTACATCTCATGAGCAAGAGTTGATAATATCACATTATAAAGGCAATACTTATGAATTTCAAACAACAAGCTACGTTGTATGATTAAGAGTTGACACTGCCACATTGTAGAGACAAGACTTATGGCTTTCAAACAACAAGTTATGTTTCATGGGCAAGAGTTGAGACCACTACATTGTATTTTGATTTATGAGATGTTCTATAAATCATACCTTAGAGCCAACACTAACACATTGTATTTTTTACTTATGAAATTCTCTATAACTTTTGTCTTAGAGGTAAGGCTCTACCTAAGGACCAACAAACAACAAGTTATGCCCCATGGGCAAGAGTTGACACCACCACATTGTGTATTGATTTATGAGATACTTATAAGTCTTCCCTTAGAGGCAAGACTTAGACCAAGGACTTTCAAGTAAGAAGTTGTGCCCCATGGGCAAGAGTTGACATTACCACGTTATGTTTTAATTTATGAGATATTCTATAAGTGTTGGCTTAGAGGCAAGACTTAACCCAAGGACTTTCAAATAACAAGTTATGCCCTATGGGTAAGAGTTGACACTATCACATCATGTTTTGATTTATGAGATGTTCTATAACTCTCGCTTTATAGGAAAGACATAGCCTAGGGACTTTTAAAAAACAAGTTACGCTCCAAAAATAAGATTTGACACTACCACATTATGTCTTGATTTATGAGATGCTTTATAAATCAAGGACTTTTAAACAATAAGTTATGCACCATAGGCAAGAGTTGACAGTACCACATTATGTCTTGATTTGTGAGATGTTCTATAACTCTTGCCTTAGCGGCTCGAATTAGTCCAAGGACTTTCAAATAACAAGTTAGCCTCTTGGGAAAGAGTTGACACTACCATATCATGAATTGATTTATGAGATATTCTATAACTCTTTCTTTAGAGGCAAGACTTACCCAACAAGTTACACCCCATGGACAAGAGTTGACATTATCATATTGTGTCTTGATTTATGTGATGCTCTATTAGTCTTGCCTTTAAGGAAAAACTTATTCCAAGAACCTCCCAAAAGAATAAGTTACACCTAATAGATAAATATTGACACTACCATGCTGTTTTTTGATTTATGAGACTCTTACCTTAGAAGTAAAACTTAACTCAAGGATTTTCAAACAATAAGTTATGCTCCACAAGCAGGAGTTGACACTACCCTATTGTGCCTTGATTTATGAGTTATTCTATAATTTTGCCTTAGAGGCAAAACTTATCCCAAAGAACTTTCTAACAATAATTTATGCCCTTATATTTGCTTTGATGTAAAAAAAAGTTCCTTTGCAGATCATCCAATTAGTTATTTATTAGCAAAATATAATAGAAGTTGAGAAAAAACATAAAAAGAGATCAAACAAAATAGAGAAATAAAAAAATGATTGAAAAAAAATATAAAGATTAAGAAAAAAATAAAGAATTAAAATATTGAGAAAAACAAAAATGAGAGGAAAAAAATAAAAATAAAGTTTGAGAGAAATGAGGAAAAAAAGAGAAATGATAAAAACAAAAAAGAAAAGAAAAATAAAGATTGAGATAGATGAATTAAAAAAATGAAGAAATAGATAATGTTTGAGAAAAAAAGAAAGAAGACAAAAAAAAACAAAGGTTGAGACAAATGAATCAAAATAGGATAATAAAATTAAAGGAAAAATAAAAAAGTGAAAATAATAAAAATAAAAATAGAATTTGAGAGATAAATGGGTATGGAAAGTTTAAAAATATTTGAGTTGTAGAGAGGTAAAATTGTACTTGTACTATACTTAAAAAGAAAGGAAGGCTAGTCTTTAAATACTTTTTTTATTGGGGTCAAAAATAATAAAGCCACCCAATATTGGGACTATACCATGTAATTTTCTGGACTACACTAGCTACGTCATTTTGACATGTGATATGGTCCTATTGGTTTCTTCACTTGATTTAGCATGCCACATCATCCGACATGTGGCACTCATTTGAGCCTCTAAAATATGATAATATCTTGGGTTTAACAAAGTGGACTCCTCATTTGTAGCCCAAGTCAATGGGCTAGCCCAATAAAATTGGACTTTAATTAAATCCATATATATATTTGGACTTAAATAATTAATCCAAATATGCGAATCCATAATATTTATTTGTAACTAATATATTTTGAATTTGATATAATCTGAATTTGTACGTATTTACATTTAATAAAATTTCATTGCCTACAGTTAAATTAATACTTTATGATTTTCTCTATTTATTAATTAAGAATCCTAAAATATATGATACTAAAAAAATAATAACTTTAACTCAGCAAAAAAACATGTTATTCTAATAATTTATTTCTGCATGGAAAAAAAGTATAACTAATTCCATAGCACGTATTGTAAAGTTGATTGTAGTAGAACACGTAAATAAAAAAAAAGCAACATGGAGAAAGTCCTAATGGTGGAATCATTTCTTTTTGCAACAACATGGCAGCAAATAAAAATAAGTTGAGGTGTTTTTGATAAAATTTAAAAGCTGAAGGACTAGATTAGATTAATTTATCTCTTTAAATTAAAATTTTAAGTTTAAAGTTAAACTATAAAAAACAGTTGGGGTCTATGAAAGGAAGGATATATTTTTTTTTTTTAATCATTTTTCATTGTTACGCCATTTGCAGTACCAGCATAACTTATAAATTATGAACAAGATATGATTTGTCAATTCAATAGAACTGGTGAAGGATTTAATATGATAGATAGTATGAATACTATTTCAGTTTATGACCGATCTAATAAAACTTGTCAAAACATATTTCTTTTGCATAAATTTGTGAAAGTAATGATTTACAGAATTTCTAATATAAAATGACAACTTCTTTAAAAACAAACTTATTCAAGTTATTTTTTTCAAATAAATTTTTCACCAAGGCAACAAGACTGAAACACCATGGGTTTTGGTCCTTGGAAAATTTTCTGGGTTTTGAGTCTTCTACTAATCATACCATTCACCATACAAGCCATATGGTAAAGGTATGAGTTTGGTGACCCATCTCGTACGTTCGCCAGGGTTTGATGGGTGAGTTTCTGGTGTGGTTATGGTTTGGTGGGTATGAGTCAGTTGGTTGATCCTTCACTTAATTTGAAATTCGGTAACTTAACTTGGATTTGAGTATGAGTGGCTCACCATGAGTCGTGAGGATAGGGTACGTGTGGTATAGTCAACTCGTATGTCGGACAGTGTCTAACCCCACTTAATTCTATTATGGGTATGGATTAAGGGTACTTTTCATATGCTTAGGTGCGAGTGGACCTTGGTGGATGTATGTTTGATAGTGTTGGGGTCCAACATTCTATCTAGGATATGAGTGGTGGGTACCACTCATTTGAATGGGTACGGTTTGGGTGGTGAGTCATATTCTCCCGCAGGAAATTGTACAATTTAAGTTGAGGGAATTCTGGACATTTCCACTCTTAACCCATTATGAACCGATGAACAAAAATACTCTTGGGACATTATTTTACTCTATTATTCTAATCTTATAAACTCAAAAAATCTCTTAGGCTCTTGGGTTAAGCAAAGTCTAGGGTTTTCTTCAAGGTTGTCAATGAAGGCTCTAAAGGGTGATTTCTCTCCGTATCCTTCATAATCGAAGGCATTCTACTCCTCCCTTATTGTTCATTCAATTAAACTCATGTTTTATTAATAGTTTTCATGGTATAATTGTGATATGATTTTGAATTTTGAATTAAATATCGGGAGTTTTGGTTATTAATGGTTGATTTATGTTTTCCCATGTTTTTACTTATGGTTTTCATATTATAATGTTATTTTGAACATGTTGTTACATGGTAATTGTCAATTAGTACTTGGTTTTGGTTTTGGAAACTATATGCCCTCAATATGTTTGGTAAAATACGTATTAGAATGCTTTCACTACAAAGTTAGACTTTCATTGAAAACTTTGCATGGTATAACATGGTAATGGAACCTAAACTGGTTAGATGGTTTTAATGGATAAATGATAAGGACATGATTGCCATGGCTTTGATTAAAAACTTTGTGGGTTACATAGGAATCCCCCAAGTGAATCTAATAATGGAACCTACGGGGTACATGGGATCCCCTAAGTGATTGGCTAAGGACATTGCTTGTAAGCTATAGTTGGTATGATGATACAACTTCTTATAGCCTTGGTTATTAATATATGGAATCAGTGGTTTGACTTTGTTCTAATGGTTTTAATTGTGCAATAATGGTGGGTTGTGATAGATAATTGTGAAGGTGTGAGTCCAATGGATGGAAACTGGAAACTCATATTTGCGGACATGAGAATTAGTCATGGAGACCATATACTTGTGGGGTACATAGGAATCCCCTAAGTTATACTTGTATATTTGTATCAGGGATGGTGAAGGGTACATGGGAATCCCCTGTGTAAGACCCCACAAAATTCTCTCGTAGTCTGAGCCTTAGAGCGTGTTCAGTAAAGTGTTAACCCAGCCCTAAAAGATTGAGAAGTGTCTTTCTAAGTGAGAAGTATTTTGAACCGTGTAGAATTTTACTAATATCGACTTTTTGTCATGTAGATCATTGAATAAGCTTTCCGTCGATACCAAATTTACCAATATCTGACACTCAGGCAAAGAGTTAGAGCTATTTTAGTGAGACAATGTGTCACATGTCACTTTAGCGCGTTGCGGAGCCAACCAAAATGAAAGTTGTCAAATTCTAGTTAGCCTCCGCTACTCCACCACATCGCAGTTTCTTTATAGTTCTCAACCAAGGTGGCAACGTGATTTCCACCGCGTCGCGCCAATGCTCAGTTTCCCAATTATCTAATTTCTAGTTAGCTGGCGCGATTGTGGCGTGTCGCGCCTGGACATAAAATTGGGATTTTTCCAGTTTTAGAATTTTAATTCCAAGGGAAAAAAGGTTCTTTTACCACCCTCTATATATATACTCCTTAACATGGGATTTGGCCTCATTTAACCCATAAATACTAGTTTTCTCTCAAAAATGTTCAAGAACAAGAGCTAGGGTTCCTAAATCACGACCCCAATCATCAAGATTCCTCCATTAACTTTTCAAGAATCAAGAAACTAAGGTATTTAGATGTTGATTCTTGGGTCCCTTTCATCTAAGAAGTTCGAGAACCCTTTTCTAAATTTCAAAGATCTTATGGGTATGATTTTTCATGATTTATGTGAGTTGAAATTGATGTTCATGCTATTATCGTGTTTTAATTCATATTTTGTTCATGAGGTTTTAAGCTTTGAACCTAGTATGTGATATTCATGTGATGTTCATGATAAACCCTTTTCAAGTTGCTTGTTAAATGATGTGTTCACGTCAATTAAGTGTAGAAATTATTGAAAAAGCAAAGCATGCTCCCCATATGTTTGATAAAATACTTATGTGAATGAATTAGAGCCATTATAGAATGTGGATTAGAAATCCCCAATTGTGTGTAAACCCATGCATACCAAGTGATTTTTGAAAAGCCTTAGTGAATGAATTATGATATGATAGCATGAAATTCCCCAATTATGTGCTCTTCGATGCATGCTAAGACTTTAATACATGTTGAGTGTTTGATGTAAGACCTTGTTGAATGGAGTATGAGCCAGTAAAATGTCTCCCTATACTATGACATGTTTATGATTTCTAATAACTTGAAGAGATGCTTTAGTAATTGTGATGGTGAATGAATACCATGGTCTTGATTATTCAAGAATGGTTATGTTTTACTTTTACGTTATTGAGTCCTGGGGGTATTTATACATGAAAAATTAGCTACAATCTAGATCCTGTATTAGTTTCCTCGATAATCTCGATTAAGCCACGATTCTTAGAAATCAGTGAGTTATTGAACTCTATACTCTCAGACAGATACAGAAGTTAAGAAATCTTAGAAATCTTAGTAATCTCAGTATCACTAGTATTCTAACCTCAGTTTAGTACTCACCTCAGAGCTAGTAGTATTCAAGTGTTCAATTCGGAACTAAGTATCATACAGTCAGATAATGAGATTCAATAGTATTCCATCAGATACAGAACTAAATGAATTCAGCATAACACAGTCACGTTATTCGAGAAATATGATCAGTAACAGATTCAACTCAGTTTAAGTTCAGTTAAGAATCAGTTTAGAGTTTTTCAGTTGGGAGTAGGAGCTAGCACCGAGCGAGTGCAGGGATGGCGGCTCCCCGTTAGAGAGGTAGTGTAACAACCCAAATCCCCTCCCGGGATGTCACACGATGCTTAAGGCTATGAGTAGCCCCAAGCTAACCCTTAGAGCCGGTTTCTACCAATGACACTCAATTCAAGTTAAGGATAGACTCAAACACTCGCACAGTCATCTCACATAAAAGAAAATATGGAAAAAGGTACTCGATACATATGACCATAATGTAGAGAAATCTCAACAATACCACAGTACTGAACCCTCGACATATCAAAAGTTTGATACTAGTCTGAAAAGCCTCTACAAATCAAAATCTAGAGAGCCGTTAGGACAGGTCCCCAACTGAATAGAAATGAACTAAAGATAAAACATAGTCTCTCAATTCTAGTAAATATATAAAGATCGGCCCTCAAACCATGAGGACTCACCACTATAAAAAATGTAGGCAAGGTACTCAGAGAGTCATAGGCGAGGCTGGGACTGAGCACCTTAACCTACATTATGACACAATGTAGCACATAGACATATATGTGCATCAGTACTTGGAATGCACTGAGTATGTGGGGGTGAATGCACATGTATAAAATAGTGTCGATCTTCTTCAATCAAATCATGTATGTAGTATGAGATGACTCATATGGCTTAAACAAGTACAAAATATAAAGCTCATAAGTCATGTAGGATGGAGCATGTAACACAAATCTCATGAGTCATCATTGTTTAATCTATAAAATCAGAAATCTTCTCTTATTCTCATTGCCCATCAAGTAAGGAACTTTAAAAAATAACTTCAACTTATGGATATGTCTCATAGAGAGTAAAGCATTCTCAATGCTTAATATTTCATAACCATTTAGAACTCGTATACTTGGAAATTGGAATCATATGACTTGGAAAACATACTTGAAGGTATTTCATTCACTTTAGGAAATTATCTCATTTCAAGATTTAGGTAAAATCATGCTATCTCAAATGGGAAAGTATTCTAGCTTAAGGAAATAAATTATCTCAAAGCTTTATGAAAAAGTACCATAACAAGAGAAGATGCTTTAATTTAGGAAAATAACTCTCATCAAGAAAATACCTTGGTTTAGGAACATCTTTGCGTTTCAACCATTTAGGAAAGTAGACTATAGGAAAGGAAAATAAGTATTTGATCTCAAAGTTTTAAAGGGCAAGGGAGGTTCTCGTAACCGACATAAACCATGCGAGCTACATGGAGTGCAATATTTTTTCCTCCTGAGGAGGAGACCCCACGTTGGGGAGAAGCGTCATACTCTTGCCAGGGAGTATATCCTAGTTCTAGTGATCACTAAACAATACTCGGCCTCGGTCCCAATCATAATCATCATAAACTCGGCGTCAGGCCCAACCTACAATGGTATGTAGCTTTGGGGTAAGAAATCATAGTGACTTACCTGCTCGGTGCTAAGTACTACTCCCTTTAGATTATCTGCGCTTATCTCATAAAAATCCACTTTCAGAATAATCTCATGGTTCACCACTAACCCAATAATCAAATCGATAATCTTATATGATGAAGTGTATTTCAAAGCTTTCGGACCATTAGGTCAATTCATTTCTCAATCATCTCAAAATACTCAAATCATGGGTTCTTATAGCATAAGAGTTCATAATTTCTCAAGTATCAAATAGGGCTTACTAACCCATAGTTCAATCTCAAGTTAAAGCTTATCGAAAGCATAATATATAGCATATATATTCATAAATCATGTGGAAATCTGGGAATTTCAGCAATTTATCTCAAAATCTCAATATAGTCATATGCTTCAGTATCTCAATATTGCAAATATTAGCTTCTCAAGGAGTAAAATCATGGGATTTATACCCAGCTGTAAACACTCAAGAAAACATGTAGAAATCATGCCATTTAACTCTCAATTTATGGGAAATATCAAGGTAATACATTCAATAATAATGGGTGAAAACCCCCAATTCAAATTCATGTAAAAACCACATAAATTTCAGCAAAATCATGATGTAAATAAGCTTTTTGGGCATAAGGGTGAAAGGGTTACCCTTTTTCAAAAGCCCACATACCTTGAATTAGAAGATTTGGGTGAACTCTCACTTTTTAAACTCTATTCGTACTCTTGAATGATGGTTCTTGAGGCCCTTGACTTGGGAACCTTGAATCTTGACTTAATTTAGACAATCCATGGTTGATTCTTGAGATTCTTGGAAGAGATTTTTGGATAATTAGGGGTTTTAATGAGAGAAAAATTGAGAAAAACCTTATAGGATGCTTGTAATTGGCTTTAATTTGGTGTTTTCACGGTATTATAGGTTTGGAAAAAGTCCAAAGTGCCCTTTTAGGCTTTTGTACGAATCTAAAAAAAAAATTAATTTGGGAATCCAATTTCATAGGCCACCACGATGCGCCACTTATCATGGTGGCTCACTCGAAATGACAATTCGGAAATTAGGAGTCCCCACGATGCAGAGAAATTGCGTTGTCCCACTGGTTGGGACCTGGAACTCCTCTGCGATGCGCCACTATTGCGGGGTTCCACTAGAAATTGACTATTGATAAATTAGGCTCCTCCGCGATGCGCCACTATCACGGAGTCCCACTGGAATAGACAATTGCCAAGTAAACCCTCTCCGCGATGCGCCAATCACTTAAATAATGTAGTTTTAAGACTAAGGCTTAAATTAGCCATAACTTCTTACTCGGGTATCGGTTTCCGGCAAATCTTATATCAATGGAAATCTTATTAGAATTCCCATGTGATAAAAAGTCAAAATTAGGGAAATTATATATGGTTAACACGATATTCACTTAGTAAGCTACTTCTCAATTTTTTAAAGATGGAATCACGCCTCACTCGACACGCCCTAAGGCTCAAACTATGAGGGAACTTTGTGGGACCTTACAGGCAATGTTTTTAGGAGCAATCCTTAAACTCTAAAACTGCATAGCCTATGCAGAAGCAGGAGTCACCCATTAGAATATGGCTTGACTATTATACTGCCTTAGGCTTGACTTTCTGTCAGGGTCTCCCGTTAGAGAAGCTTGACTAGAGTAGAGGTCTTTACTCATGGTACGGTATTGACACCCTTCCAGCTGGGGTTATATGTTGGACTCCACCAATTTATATTCGAGGCATGTTAGTTAAGTGAGCATTCCCACTGTTACAGTTTTGGTATCAATCTTCAGAGTAGAAATCAGAAATTAGGACTGTCAAATACAATCTTCTATCTTAGTAAGGAACTTAGATAGTTCCATTGATTCATGGACCACCCACTAGATAGGCATGGTCTCATATAAAGTTATTCAGTATTAGCATAATCAGATCTAGAGATCACCCATTAGATAGGCTTGATCTCGGTCTCAAATTTAGTTAAGTAAACTCATTTTCAGATCCAGAGATCACCCGTTAGATAGGCTTGATCTCAGTCTTAGAGTCAGTTGAGTAATCTCATTATCAGATCTAGAGATCACCCGTTAGATAGGCTTGATCTCAGTCTTAGATTCAATTGAGTATTCTCATTATCAGATTTAGAGATCTTCTGCTAGATAGGTTTGATCTCGAACATAATCATTTCTTATCATTGATAGTATATTCAGGGATCATCCATTAGACAGGTTCAATCTCAAATTAAGTCAGTCGAAAGTAGTAAGTTGAGAATTCAGTCATTGATATGAGTAGATTCAGTTAATCAGCTTCAGTATCATCAGTTTCCGAGATCGCTCACTAGATAGGACTGATCTCAACTTCAGTACTTTGTTATCAATATCAAAAGATTTAGTTATTTAGTATCTTAACATTAGTAGTGAGTTTAGATGTTAGTAAAATAGTATCTAAGTTTTAGTATTTCAAGTTATAATGTTTTCAGTTATGATTTGTGGATTCACGCATATGTCCTTATTCAATATTCTCGTGATTATTCAGATAAGTAATTGTTCATGCATAACCCTTGCATTTAGCCTTACCTTATCTTCATACTCAGTACATTCCCATACTGACGCATTTGCACTATGGTATTTTATTTGACACCATAGGTTCAGAGGTACAAGATCCAGAGTACTCCTAGCAGCTCTGTCCCAGTCAGCAGCAGTAGATGTAGTAGTGAATCCTCCTTATTCGAGGATGATCCTTATTTTATTATTGTATCAGATTTACTTTATTTTCAGTAGACGAAGTTAGTTGGGTACATGTCCCATAAAATCCATAGTTCAAATAGTTTAGAGGCTTTTCAGACAGATGTGTTAGTATTCATTTTGAATTTTGAGTATTCTAGATGTTTTGAACCTATGGCCAGTTTTTGCCAGTTTTCTGTATTTATTACAGATATTATTAGTGCTCAGGTATAGATATCAGTAGAGGGTTAGCTTGTGGTCCTTCGGGATTATAAGTACCGTGTGACATTTTGGTTCTAAAAAAATTGAGTCATTACACCCTGCCCCTATGATATCCCGGTACATACAGCTACACGTACTGAGGCCCGTTCAGGGAGTAACACTAGACCCATATAGCCCATGGGTGCTTCTTGGATGATTAGGCTACACAAACCTAGGTTAATAATTTTAAATTCATGCTAAAATTAGTTCCCTTTTTGACATAGATTATACATATGTATGTATGTATGGATATGAATTCATACAGTTATTTACTTGGTTTTAAATTTTGGCATTATTTTATCCTTATCTTGAGTACATGTTAATATTCACTCGCTAACCTGTCTTTGGGTTTTGCATCCCCACGCAATGCAGAAACTAGCCATACTCCTCCTCCTACTCAGTGATCGGATTTGGGAACAACTTAGAGTTGGATTAAAGTGGTGAGCTTCCATACTTCGGAAGGCTCAATTTCATGTTATGGTCTTGTCTTCATACTTTAGTTATTTCTTAGACTTTGATTTTGGCTATGGGCATGTACCGATTGGATGTTGTTTTAATTTCAGATAGAGGCTTTGTGAGACTACTTTGGGTTGGCATGGGTGGTATCGGTATTAGTATAACCCTTGGCATTGGCATTGGTATTGGTCCTGAAACTGTTTGATTGTGTGTAATTAATGGTTGTTCCATCTTGTTATGTTATATAATCAAAATTTATTCTACATTTGGTGCAGGGTAGTTATGGTTAGAAAATGGGGGTAGTCTTCAGTACCGATTGGGCTTGAGGCATCCGACACTACTAGGCCCTAGTTAGGGTTGTGTCAGATTAGTATCAGAGCCTTAGGTTCATGATCAATTTGGAATCCACAAAGCCATATTGATTAGAGTCTATTTTAAGGATGTTTAGAGTGCCACACTCATAAGGGAGAGGCTACAAGGCATTTAGGAATGTTTCTCTTTCTTATGTTGTATTTCAAGCTTTGGAGTCTAATTTATGGAATCTTCTCTAATTCCCATTTATTCACTTTTTAGATCATACCTCAATGATCTGAAGTTCACAAAAATAAGGGGATTAGGCAAGGGGTGACACTGATGAGGCATCATTGTGGGATGCATTTCTGGACCGCTTCTTTCCTCAGAAGTTGAGTAAAGTAAAAGTGGAGGAGTTTGTTAATCTGAAGCAAGGAAAGATATCGATCAAGGAGTATGCCTGGAAGTTTCACTAGTTGTCTTGCAGGGAAAGAATTTTTGGTTCTCTAAACAGAAAGGTGGCCAACAAAAGAGTGGCAGGGATGGTGGTTAGTGGCCTAAGAAGAAGCGAGGCAACTCTAGGTCTTATTCGATAGCTAGTTCTCCTTACGTAAAGTCGACAGGTGATAAGTGCTTCTATGATGGCGACAACATTAGGGCACAAAGTGCTTAATCTCACGCTAGTAAGGCTCAGTTTGCTCCATTGTGTCCTTTTTGCAGGTTCAGTGGTCTTCTGCATAGGGGTTTTAGTTATAAGGGAAGGGACTGGTTCTTTGGTTATGGTTGGCCAGGCCATATGCTAAGAAACTGTCCTGTTGGTAAGGTTGCCTCTGGGAAAATAAGGTTCTGGTTGCTTCACCTTCAGCTCCAGTACCAAAGGGTGCAACAACTAGTTCCGGCATTGGTTAGAATTGTCTTTATTCTCTCACTACCCGACAGGAGTTTTAGGCATTGCTTGATGTCGTGAATGGTATGTTGCAACTCTTTTTTCACAATGTATATTATTTACTTGATTTGGGATCCACTCTCTTATGTGACACTCTTTGTGACTGTATTTTTTGGTTTTGGTCCCCAGTATATTTCAAACAATTTTCCTATTTCTACCCTGGTAGGTGACTCTATGATTGCTAAAAGTTTCAATAGGGATTGTGTGGCTTCTATTGGTAGTAAAGACACTTTGGTGGATTTGTATGAATTAAATATGGTGGATTTTGATATTATTCTGGGGATGGATTAGTTATACTCGAGCTATTCATCCTTAGATTATCGGACCCATAGGGTTGTCTTTAAGTTTCCTAATGAGCCTATTATTGAGTGGGAAGGTGGTTCCTTTGTTCCTAAGAGGAAGTTTATATCATATCTTGGAGCTTTTAGATTAATCTCCAAGGGATGTCTCTATTATCTAGTTTTAGTTAAAGATTTTTACTTGGATAGTTGTTTTTTTACATTCTATTCTAGTGGTAAATAAATTTACTAGGGTCTTTCTTGATTACCTTCCTAGTGTTCCTCCTAATAGAGAGATTGAGTTTAGGATTCATCTTGTTTTGAACACTCATCCAATTTCTATTCTTTCATATAGAATGGCTCTGGAGGAGTTGAAAAAGCTTAAGGAGCAACTCAAGTATCTTTTAGATATGGGATTCATTCATCCTAGTGTGTCTCCATGTGATGCACCGAGTGTTATTCATATGTAATAAGGATTGTTCCCTTCAGATGTGTATTGATTACTGACAGTTGAATAAGGTGATGGTAAAGAACAAGTATCTTCTTCAAATCATAGATAACTTGTTTGATTAGTTATAGGGTTCCAAATTCTTTTCTAAAATTGATCATCGGTTTGGGTGTTATCAGCTTAAGATCAAGGCAGTGAATATCCCGATGACAACTTTTCATACCCGATATGGTCACTTTGAGTTCTTGGTGATATAATTTGGTTTGACTAATTCCCCGGTGGCATTCATGGATTTAATAAATAGGATTTTTTATTAGTTTAGATATCTGTTTGTCACTGTCTTTTTAGATGACATTTTGGTGTATTCTAAGAGTGAGGTGGATTTATCGATCACCTCTGTAGTGTGTTGCTGACCTTGAAGAAGCATTAGTTGTATGCCGAATTCTCTAAATGTGAGTTCTGGTTGAACGCTTTCACTTTTTTGGGTCATATTATTTCTAGTGAAGGGATCATGGTATATCCGTAGAAGGTTGTTGTGGTTAAGAAGTAGCCTAGACCCATGACTCCAATAGATATTTAGAGCTTTTTGGGTTTAGCGAGTTATTACAGAAGGTTTGTGGAAAGCTTTTCTTCTATAGCTTCCCCATAGACTAAGTTGACTTAGAAGAAGGTAAAGTTCTTATGGTCTGATTGTTGTGAGGGTAGTTTTTAGAAGTTAATGGATAAGCTAACTTCGGCTCTGGTTTTGACTTTGCCTGAAGAAACTGATGGGTTTGTGGTTTACCATGATGCATCTCGTGTAGGACTCAGTTTTTTCTGATGTAATATGATAAGATGATAACCTATGCTTCTAGGCAGTTGAAGGTGCTTGAGAGGAATTATCCTACTCATGATTTGGAATTGTTAGCTATGGTATTTGCACTGAAAATCTAGCATCACTATTTGTATGGGGTGCATGTGGATATCTTTTCCAATCATAAAAGCCTGCAATATATGTACTCTCAAAATGTTCTTAACATCAGTCAAAGAAGATGGCTTGAGCTTCTCAAGGACTATGACATGAGTCTACACTATCATCTAGGTAAAACTAATGTAGTTGCTGATGCTCTTAGTAAGTTATCCATATGGAGTATTGCTCATGTGGATAAGGAGAAGCGGGATTTGGTGAAGGATATTCACCATTTGTCTAACCTTAGAGTTTACCTATTGGACTTTCAGAATAGTGGTGTGTTTGCTCAGAAGGTGGCTCAACCATCTTTTGGTGCTAAAATCAAGGAGAAGCAAACTTTAGATCCTATTATGTTAAGAATCAAGGGTGATATTGGTGAGCAGAAGGTGATAGTCTTTGAGATTAGTGGTGATGGTACCTTGCAGTACAAGGAAGGTTATGTGTTCCCAATGTTGATGGTTTGTAAGAAAGGATCTTAGCTGAGGTGTATGAATTGAGCTATGTTGTTAATCCTAGTTTTACGTTGATGTATCATAACCTTAAGTAGATGTATTGGTGGAATGGTATGAAGAGACATTTGGCTGATTTTATAGTAAAGTGCATAGTGTGTCAACAAGTGAAAGTTGAGCACATGAGGCCTGAAGGATTGTATCAAGAAATTGAATTGCTTGAATAGAAATGGGAAGTCATCAACATGTATTTTGTTACTGGTCTTCCTCGGTCTTAAAATTAGTTTGATTCAGTTTGGGTTATCGTGGATAGGATGAAAAAGTCAACTCACTTTTTGCCAGTAAGGACCAAAGTTTGGCTGAGGATTATGCAAGGTTGTATCTTCATGAGATTGTGAAGCTGCATGAGGTGCCTGTCTCTATCATCTCTAATCCTGGCTTGCAGTTTACGTCTTATTTTTGGTGGTGTTTATAGAAAGGGTTAGGGACTAAGGTTCATCTTAGTACTGCTTTTCACCCACAATTGAATGGGCAAGAAGAAAGGACTATTCAGATATTAGATGACATGCTTCGTGTGTGTGTGATTGACTATAGTGGTAGTTGGGTTGAGCATTTATCTCTTATAGAGTTTGCTTACAATAATAACTATCACTCTAGAATTAAGATGGATCCATTTGAAGCCTTGTATGGTAGCAGATGTAGATGTCTATTAGGTGGTTTTAGGTCGGTGATGCAGATATGTTTGGCTTGGATTTGGTTCACCAAGCAATGGAAAAATTAAAAGTGATTAAGGATAAGCTTAGGACTTCCCAAAGTCAGCAAAATTCCTATATAGATATGAAGAGAAGAGAGTTAGAGTTTGAGGTTGGGGATAAGGTATTCTTAATGGTGTCTCCCATGAAGGAAGAGATATGGTTTGGTAAAATGGGAAAGCTCAATTCCCCATATGTGGGTCCTTACTTTGTTTTACAAGGTGTTGGTAAGGTTCCATTTGAGTTGGAGTTGGTAAGTTGCCTATAAGTTGGAGTTTCCTTCTAGATTGAACTCCATTAATCCGGTGTTCCATATTTCTATGTTGAGGAAGTGTATGGGTGACCCGTCCTAAATCATGACTATTCGAATATTGGTATCTCAGATTCTTTGTCTTATGAGGAGGTCCTGATTGAGATCTTGGATCGACTATTTCATCGGTTGTGGACCAAGGATGTAGCTTTGGTTAAGGTTCTATAGAGGAATGACAAGGTTGAAGATTCTACTTGGGTAGCGGAAGAGGCCATGAAGTCCAAGTATCCATTCTAATTTTCATCTTTGGGAATTCGTGCGGAAGGTATATGTGCTTTATAACATCTTTGTTTTCTAACTAATTGTATTCTAATTTAGTTAAAGAAAAGATTGATTCATTGGATCTTTGATTTCTAAATTAGTTATAGGTCAGAATAGGGGTGTGGAGGTTTAAATCATACTTGTACAGCCTTGTCCATTGTTCAAGGATGAATGATCTAAGTAGAGGTAAATTACAATACCCTGGGTTCTTTTCCTTGGAAACCTTCTTTGGTTTTGACTCTTTTGTTGACATAAGAATCACCATACAAGCCATATGGTGAGGGTATAGGTCAGGTGACCCATCTCATATATTTCCAATATTTGGTGGGTGAGTTTCTAGTATGGTTACAGTTTAGTTGGTACAGGTAGTATGGTTGGTGATAGGTTGATTTATTGATCCATCACTTTTCTGAAATTTGGTAACTTAACTTGGATCTAAGTAAAAGTGGCTTACCATGAGTCGTAAGGATAGGGTACAAGTGGTATAGTCCAACTCATACGTTGGACAGTGTCCAACCTCCCTTGATTTTGTAATGGGTATGAGTTAAGGGTACTTGTCGTATGCTTGGGTACGGGTGGGTATTTGTGGTTGCATATTGGACAGTGGTGGGTACCACCCGTATGATAGGGTACAGTTTGGGTGGTGTAGTCGTATCCTCTTTCAAGAATTTGTATAGTTTAAGTTGAGGGTATTCTGGACATTTCCACTCTTAACCCATTATGACCCCATGACCTAAAACACTATTGGGACATCATTTACCATATTATTCTAATCTTAAACACTCAAAAACTCTCTCAAATCTCTCTCAAGTTCTTGGGTTTCCTTCAAGGTAGTAAATTTAGGATCTAAAGGGTGATTTCTATCTGTGTCTCCTCCGTAATCTAAGGCATGTTACTCCTCCCTCATTGTTAGTTCAATTAAAGGCATGCGTTATGAATGGTTTTCATAGCATAATTATGATATGGTTTTGTATTTTGAATTATATGTTGTGGGTTTTGGTTATTAATGTTGATTTATGTTTTCCTATGTTCTTAGTTATGGTTTTCAAATTTTAATGGTGATTTGAACATGTGGTTGCATGGGAATGGTTAATTGGTACTTGGTTTTTATTTTGGAAACTATGCGCCCTCAACATGTTTGTTAAAATGCCTATGCAAATGCTTTTACTATATAGTTAGACTTTCATTGAAAACTTTGCATAGTATAATATGGTAATGGAATCTAAGTTGGTTAGATGGTTTTAACGCCTAAATCGCAAGGCCTTGGTGGCCATGGATTTGATTAAAAACCTTATGGGGTACACGGGAATCCCCAAAGTGAATATAAAAATGGAACCTACGGGGTACATGGAAATCCCCTAAGTGATTGACTATGAATATTGTTGTAAGCTATAGTTGGTATGACGATACCACTTCTTATAGCCTTGGTTAATAATATATTTAATTGTGTACTAAAGGTTTTAATTAGGCAATAATGGCTAGTTGGAATAGCTAACTATGAAGGCGTGAGTCCAATGGACGGACACTGTAAACTCATGTTTGCCGACATAAGGATTAGTCATGGAGACCATATACTTGTGGGGTACACGGTAATCCCCTAAGTTATACTTGTATATATGTATTATGGAGGCTGAAAGGTAAATGGGAATCCTCTACCCCTGTGATATGTATGGTAGGTGCGACTCATGCACGGGGGCCCGTTCAGGGATAACACTTGAACCATATAGCCCGTGGGTGGTTCTAGAATAGTTATTCTTCACAAACCCAGGTTAATGGTTTAAAGTGTATGCTAAACCCAATTCTTTTCCTGGTATGGATTATATATATATATATATATATATTATATATATATATATATATGTGAGTGTGTGCGTATGCATATGTATATGTGTGTGTGCGCGTATGGATGTACCTGGTTATGGTTATTTACTTAGTTTTAAATGTTGGCCTTATTTTATCCTTATCCTAAGTGCATACTAGCGTTCACCCGCCAATCCATCTTTGGGCATTGTATGCCCACACAATGCAAGAATTGGCCTTACTACTCCTCCTACTAACTGAT